>NC_041393.1:140053718-140109323 GCF_002162155.2 Triticum dicoccoides | reverse complement strand
GGCCGCATCGCGCCCGAGCCGGTCGACCTTCTCCTGCGTCGGCCACCGCGGGCCGCGTCGCCCCGCGTCAGCCCCGCCGCCCCGCGCCCGGATCCGCCGCTCTCCGCCCCACCGGCAACCTCCCCCGTCAACTCCGGTGATGCTCCGGCCGCCTCGGTTCCCGTGCCGTTCCCGATCCAAATCTGGATCCAAGGTTGACCTCCAGATTTCCCCAAGTCCCGAATATTTGCATATTTTTAGCTCATGTTCATCGCATTATAACTCTGCATCCGTAGCTCTATTTCATGCGTGTAATATGTCAAAATGTTCGTTGGGAGATGCTCTACATTTCATTCCATTGCCCCATGTTCATTTGAGCTCATCTCGATGCCTAAATCATTGTTGCAAGAGTGCTATATGATGTTGTCTGCTGTCTATTATCAGAACATGTTCATTTGTCATTTTTGCCATGTTTGATATGTGCATCCTATGAGGTTGATGTCTACATGTGTTTTGTGCTACATCATGCCATATTTACAGGGGTGTATTCCATGTATTTTTGTGATCAATGTGGTGACTAGAACAAGCATGCAAACTAGGCTTCGTGATGTTGTTTTCAGTCCCTATTCTGCTATTATTTTTATGCCATGTAAACTTGATGCTACTGAGAGATCCAAGCATATTTTGAGATACTTCAGTAAAGATGTTTTGAACATATAGTTTTTCTATAGCCATTCATGCCCCTGTTTGCAATTATGGAGTAGTCTAGCATGTCATTTTCTTGCTCTACTTTTGCTATAAAATGTTTTCTGGCAGATTGTTTACATGTTATTCAATTTTGCCAAGGTTGTTGTAGTTGATCCTTGCATGCTATGAACTTGTTCTTGCCTTGGTTAGTTTCATAAACATGTCTTATTGCTGATGCTAAGCTTATCTTGTCATGCAATGACTTGTGATGAGTGAATCGAGCTCGTGAAGTAGTGTACTTGTTGTTGCTGTTTTGCTAGGTTGAATCTGTTATTTTGTGATGCTATGTAAACCTGTTTCTAATAGTCATTCTATGCATAATTTGGAGATTTTCACTAAGGATGTTTTGTTACACATGTCATGATCTATCCATCCATGCCCGTGGTTGCATTTATAGCTTTCTGTAGCTTGTTATAATCTTGCTCTCAAATTGCTAAATAATGTTGCTGTCAGCCTGTTAACATTAAGTTCAATTTTGCCATGTGTTTTGCTAGTGATCCATGCACCCTATGGACTTGCTCTTGCCATGCTTAGCTTCATAAACATGTCTTCTTACAGATGGTTGCCTTGCCATGCCATGTTTTTCTCTTTTGTGAGTGGTACAAGCTCACCAACATGCGTACTTATTGTTGTTCCTCCCATGTTTGAATCTGTCATATAACTTGCTATGTTTACATGGGTGCCATCATATCTTCTGATCCTTTTTGGCTCATGGTCAGTAAGGGACTTTTGTTCTATGCAATTAGTAGGTTCATGCCATGCCTTTGTTTGCCATGTTCAGTTCCTGTAACATGTTGTTTGATAGCTCTAAACATTGCAACCTGATGTTATTTCTGCAAAGTCTGAAACTATTATCATTTGCAATCTTGCCATGTGTGTTTGAGCATGTTCTAGTGATTTCTAGAGATAGCTCAGTGTTCATGTTTTGTAATGCTTTACCTGTACATCATGCCCATGCCTTTTGTTTTCCTGTTCAGATGCTGTAGCATGTTGTTTTGATGCTTTCTAGATGCCTAGTTGCTGTTTTGGACAGATTGTTGCTATAACTTGTATAGAGTGTATGTGTTGAACCGTTGCTCCATTTTGAGTGTGCTCTATATGAAACTTGCTTGATTTTGCATGTAGATTCATATTATCATGTTGCATCCTTGTTTTGGTGTGTTTGCTTGATGTTTGTATGCATTTTGCATCAATGCCATGTTTAACTTGTTTTGCTCATATCTTCTAGGATGTAGCTCCGAACTAAATGAACTTTATATGTAACTTGACTAGAATCTCGTGTAGATCATCTTGGTGCATCTTAACTTGCTGTTTAACAACTTGAATATAAGGTTTATTCAGATCAGGACCAATTTCGAAATATGCATATGAGGACTTACCGGAATTGTTATATGTTGTTTCCGGCCTCGTTTAAACTTGCCTTGATGTGTTGTTCTTGTTTGCATCATCTCTTGCCATGAGTAGCTTCATGTAGTCTTGCCTTGCATCATACTTGGTTGAGCATCATGTCTTGTTTATGTGTGGTGTGTTTACCGTGTTGTGTGCTTTTTCTCGATAGTTCCCGTTTCGTTGCGATCGTGAGGATTCGTTCATCTACGCTTGGTTCGTCTTCGTGGCTTCATCTTCTTCATGGACTCGTTCTTCTTCCTAGCGGGATTTCAGGCAAGATGACCGTCACCTTGGATCTCATTACTATCATTACTATGCTAGTTGTTTCGTTCTATCGCTATGTTGCGCTTCCTATCACCTGTTCTTCAAGCCTCCCCAAATTGCCATGAACCTCTAACCTTTGACACCCTTCCTAGCAAACCATTGCTTGGCTATGTTACCGCTTTTGCTCAGCCCCTCTTATAGCGTTGCTAGTTGCAGGTGAAGTTGAAGATTGCTCCATGGTGGACAGGATTATGTTGGGATATCACAATATCTCTTATTTAATTAATGCATCTATATACTTGGTAAAGGGTGGAAGACTCGGCCTTATGCATGGTGTTTTGTTCCACTCTTGCCGCCCTAGTTTCCGTCACACCGGTGTTATGTTCCCGAATTTTGCGTTCCTTACGCGATTGGGTGATTTATGGGACCCCCTTTACAGTTCGCTTTGAATAGAACTCCCCCAGCAAGGCCCAACCTTGGTTTCACCATTTGCCTCACCACCACCTATTTTTCCCTTGGGAGTCGCTCTCTCGAGGGTCATCCTTATTTTAGCCCCCCCCCCGGGACAGTGCTTGTCTGAGTGTTGGTCCGAACCGAGTCGCCTGCGGGGCCACCTCGGGGAAACTCGAAGTCTGGTTTTACTCGTAGCCTGTCTCATCCGGTGTTGCCCTGAGAACGAGATATGTGCAGCTCCTATCAGGATTGTCGGCGCATCGGGCGGTCTTGCTGGTCTTGTTTTACCATTGTCGAAATGTCTTGTAAACCGGGATTTCGAGTCTGATCGGGTCTTCCTGGGAGAAGGTATATCCTTCGTTGATCGCGAGAGCTTATCATGGGCTAAGTTGGGACACCCCTGCAGGGTTTAAACTTTCGAAAGCCGTGCCCGCGGTTATGGGCAGATGGGAATTTGTTAATGTCCGGTTGTAGATAACTTGACACCAGATACGAATTAAAACGCATCAACCGTGTGTGTAGCCGTGATGGTCTCTTTCCGGCGGAGTCCGGGAAGTGAACATGGTTTTTGGGTTATGTTTGACGTAAGTAGGACTACAGGATCACTTCTTGATCATTGCTAGCTTCACGACCGTTCCTTTGCTCTCTTCTCGCTCTTATTTGCGTATGTTAGCCACCATATATGCTTAGTCGCTATTGCAACCTCATCACTTTACCCCTTTCTTTCCCATTAAGCTTTGCTAGTCTTGATACCCATGGTAATGGGATTGCTGAGTCCTCGTGGCTCACAGATTACTACAACACCAGTTGCAGGTACAGGTTTCGCGATGGTCTTGACGCGAGAGCGATGTTTACTTGTTTTGGAGTTCTTCTTCTGCTTCTTCTTCGATTAGGGGATAGGTTCCAGGTCGGTAGCCTGGGCTAGCAGGGTGGATGTCGTTTGAGTTTCTGTTTGTGTTTCATCCGTAGTCGGATGATGCTCTAATGTATTGTGATGATGTATCCGTGTGGCATTGTATGCCTCTTGTATGTACCCCTATCTTTTATGTAATGTTGATGTAATGATATCCACCTTGCAAAAGCATCTTCAAGATGTGCTTCTATCCTTGGTGGGACCTTCGAGTTCCTTTAGGATAGGGTCGCATCTTGGGCGTGACAGGGGGCCACCAGGGGGCCCAGGAGACACGGGGCGCACCCAGTAGGGGTGGGCGCGTCCCCCACCCTCCTGGCCAGGGTGTGGGCCCCCTGAGGTGTTTCTTTCGCTCAATAATTCTTATTAAATCCAAAAAATAAGTTTCATGGAGTTTCAGGTCTTTTGGAGTAGTGCAGAATAGGTTTCCAATGTTTGCTCCTTTTCCAGCTAGAATTCCAGCTGCCGGCATTCCCCCTCTTCATGGTAAACCTTATAAAATAAGAGAGAATAGCCATAAGTATTGATATATAATGTGTAATAACAGCCCATAATGCAATAAATATTGATATAAAAGCATGATGCAAAATGGACGTATCAACTCCCCCAAGCTTAGACCTCGCTTGTCCTCAAGCGGAAGCCGAAATCAAAAAATATGTCCACATGTTTAGAGATAGAGGTGTCGATAAAAATAAAATACGGACATGAGGGCATCATGATCATTATTATAACAGCAACATATATAGAATTTGTCATATGAATTCTTATGCTCAAGTAACAATCAATTCACAATGTCGAATATGGTTCAGAAACTTCATTAAAAACTAACAAACTATAATCTCAGTCATTGAAGCAATTGCAAATTATTGTAACATCACAAAGAGTCAAGAATAGAGCTTTTCAGCAAGTCCACATACTCAACTATCATATAATCTTCTACAATTGCTAACACTCACACAATACTTGTGGTTATGGAGTTTTGGTCGGACACTGAGAAAGATAGGGGCTTATTGTGTTGCCTCCCAACGTATTCACCTTTAGGTGATGTCAACAGTAATAGTCCATGCTAACGAACATCCAATTGGATATATATATCATGATCTTTCAAACATGAGGAGCTTGCCAAAGGGTAAAGTGAAAAAGGGGAAAGGTGAAGATCACCTTGACTCAAGCAAAAAGTAAAAACATAAAATAAGAACATAAAGTAAAAGATAGGACCTTTGCAGAGGGAAGCAGAGGTTGTCATGCGCTTTTAGGGTTGGATACACAAAATCTTAGTACAAAAGAACGTCACTTTATATTGCCACTTGTGTATGGACCTTTATTATGCAGTTCGTCGCTTTTATTGCTTCCATAACAAGATCCTATAAAGCTTATTTTCTCCGTACTAATAAGTCATGCATATTTAGAGAGCAATTTTTATTGCTTGCACCGATGACAACTTACTTGAAGGATCTTACTCAATCCATAGGTAGGTATGGTGGACTCTCATGGCAAAACTGGGTTTAAGGGTATTTGGAAGCACAAGTAGTATCTCTACTTAGTGCTAGGAATTTGGCTAGCAAGAGGGGGAAAGGAAAGCTCAACATGTTTGGAAGGTCAATGACAATATACTTTAACTGAGATGTGAGAAAACATAAACCATTACGTTGTCTTCCTTGTCCAACGTCAACTCTTTTAGCATGTCATACTTAATGAGTGCTCACAATCATAAAAGATGTCCAAGATAGTATATTTATATGTGAAACCTCTCTTTCCTTATTACTTCCTATTAATTGCAACGATTACCAAAACTATGTTTATCAACTCTCAACAACTTTTAAGCCTCATACTTTCTATGTGTGAAGTCATTACTATCCATAAGATCAATATGAACTCTTTTATTCTTTTTATTCTTCCTATTTTCTCAAGATCATAGCAAGATAGAAAAGCCCTTGACTCAACACTAATCTTTATTATAGATAACTCATGGACTCGATTACATAAAGAGATCACAAAGCAAACTCAAAACTACTTCATATCAAAACTTCAATCTACTAGATCAAGATACTACTAAAAGGATCGAACTAAATAAAACGGTAAAGATAGGAGTGCGATGGTGATACAATACCGGGGCACCTCCCCCAAGCTTGGCAGTCGCCAAGGGGAGTGCCCATACCCATGTGATTATGTCTTAGGAGGTGATGAAGTAGGAATTGTTGATGATGTAGGCTTGTCATCCATCTTCCAAGGCATAGGCTCACCATCATAGAAGGATGATCGAGTCTCCGGGATCCTTAAATCTGCAGCCAAACTCATCCTTTTGAATCTATATTCATACTCACAGTTCTGGTTTTGCAGGTCATAGATCTGGGCTTGGAGGTGCTCGATTTTCTCTTGAAGCTTGAAGATGGTTTCCCCAATGACTTTGGCATCTAGCTTGTGGTTGTTGGTGAACTCCGTGATCATCATCTGGTTGGCATTGAGTCCACGCTCCACCATCCCTTGGCACTTGAAGACTTGCTGCTCCACGTTCCAGTACGCCTTGGTCCTTCCACATCATGGATGTGCAGCACCCCCTCACGCATCTCAATGATTTGAGGGTGTTGCAGCACCTCTGCGAGATAGGGGTTGATAACCCTCTCGAAAAACTTGTCCTTGGGAGCGTTTGGAGATGCCATGATGCCCTAGATCTGTAACAGAAAACAGCTCGAAACGAAAACAGGGGATATCTGCGTGATACGATGGTCAAAACTTTCGGGAGATTATATAATGATTTTTTTACCAACCAAAATACGTAACGTGCAAGAAAACGGAGTCCGGGAGGCACACAAGGTGTCCACGAGATAGGGGGCGCGCCCAGTAAGGGTGGGCACGCCCTCCACTCTTGTGGAGGCCTCGTGTCCTCCCCGGACTACTTCTTTCTTCCTAAAATTCTTAAATATTCCAAAACTAATAAAAATTGACTTTAGAATTGTTTTGGAGTCGGTTTACTTACCGTACCACATACCTATTCCTTTTTCGGAGTCTGGAACGTTCTGGAAAGTGTCCCTTATGTATTCCTCTGGGGTTAGGGTCTCAATAATATTAGTTTCAACATTGATAGGATTACCTGAAATATAATGTTTAATTCTTTGGTCGTTCACCACCCTCGGACTTGTGCCTTCGAAGTTGTTAATTTTTATGGCACCAGAACTATAGACCTCCTCGACAACGTAAGGACCTTCCCATTTAGAGAGAAGTTTTCCTGCAAAAAATCTTAAACGAGAGTTGAATAATAACACATAATCACCTACGTTAAACTCACGCTTTTGTATTCTTTTGTCATGCCAGCGTTTAACTTTTTCTTTGAATAGCTTGGCATTCTCATAGGCTTGGGTTCTCCATTCGTCAAGTGAGCTAATGCCAAACAAACTCTTCTCATCAGCGAGTTTGAAGTCATAGTTGAGCTCTTTAATATCCCAATATGCTTTATGTTCAAGTTCTAGAGGTAAATGACAAGCTTTTCCATAAACCATCTTATACGGAGACATACCCATAGGATTTTTGTATGCAGTTCTATAGGCCCATAGTGCATCATCAAGTTTTTTGGACCAATTCTTTCTAGATCTATTCACAGTCTTTTGTAAAATTAATTTGAGCTCTCTATTGCTCAACTCTACTTGACCACTGGACTGTGGGTGATAAGGAGATGCGATTCTATGATTAACATCATACTTAGCAAGCATCTTACGGAAAGCACCATGAATAAAATGTGAACCACCATCAGTCATAAGATATCTAGGGACTCCAAACCTCGGAAAAATAACTTCTTTAAGCATTTTAATAGAAGTGTTATGATCAGCACTACTAGTTGGAATAGCTTCTACCCACTTAGTAACGTAATCAACAGCAACTAAAATATGTGTATATCCATTAGAGGCAGGAAAAGGTCCCATATAATCAAAGCCCCAAACATCAAATGGTTCAATAACAAGAGAATAATTCATAGGCATTTCTTGACGTCTACTAATATTACGAATTCTTTGACATTCATCACAAGACAAAACAAACTTACGGGCATCTTTGAAGAGAGTAAGCCAATAAAAACCGGATTGCAATACCTTATGTGCAGTTCTATCTCCAGCGTGGTGTCCTCCATATGATTCAGAGTGACACTTGCATAGGATCTGTTCCTGTTCATGCTCAGGTACACAACGTCAAATAACACCATCTACTCCTTTATAAAGGTGTGGGTCATCCCAGAAGTAATGTCTTAAATCATAAAAGAACTTTTTCTTTTGCTGGTATGTGAAACTAGGTGGTATAAATTTAGCGACAATGTAATTAGCATAATCAGCATACCAAGGAGCGGTACGAGAAGCATTAATGACCTCTAATTGTTCATCAGGAAAGCTATCATCAACAGGCAGTGGGTCATCAAGAACATTCTCTAACCTAGACAAGTTGTCTGCAACGGGGTTCTCAGCTCCCTTTCTATCAATAATATGCAAATCAGATTCTTGGAGCAAAAGAACCCATCTAATGAGTCTAGGCTTAGCATCTTTCTTTTCCATAAGATATTTAATAGCAGCATGATCAATGTGAATAGTAACTTTGGAATCAACAATATAAGGTCTAAACTTATCATATGCAAACACAACTGCTAAGAATTCTTTATCAGTAGTGGCATAATTTCTCTGGGCAGCATCAAGAGTCTTACTAGCATACTGGATGACATTAAATTTCTTGTCAGCTCTTTGCCCTAGAACAGCACCTACAGCATAATCACTAGCATCACACATAATTTCAAAAGGTAAATTTCAATCAGGTGGCTGAACAATAGGTGCAGTGATCAAAGCTTTCTTAAGTATTTCAAATGCTTCTACACAATCATCATCAAACACAAAAGGAATATCTTTTTGCAATAAATTGGTCATAGGCCTAGAGATTTTAGAAAATTCCTTAATGAACCTCCTATAAAAACCGGCATGACTAAGGAAACTTCTTATACCTTTTATGTCCTTGGGACATGGCATCTTTTCAATAGCATCAACTTTAGCTTTATCAACTTCAATACCTCTCTCGGAGGTCTTGTGCCCCAAGACAATGCCTTCATTAACCATAAAGTGGCACTTTTCCCAATTCAAGACGAGACTAGTGTCTTCTCATCTCTGCAAAACTCAATCAAGGTTGCTCAAGCAATCATCAAAAGAGGATCCATAAACGGAGAAGTCATCCATGAATACCTCACAAATCTTTTCACAAAAGTTAGAGAATATAGCCATCATACATATTTGAAAGGTAGCAGGTGCATTACATAAACCAAAAGGCATACGTCTATAAGCGAAAGTACCGAAAGGGCAAGTAAAAGTAGTTTTTGATTGATCTTCCGCTGACACAGGTATTTGAGAGAAGCCAGAATATCCATCTAGAAAGTAGAAATGTGTATGTTTGGATAATCTTTCTAGCATTTGAGCAATAAAAGGTAAAGGGTAATGATCTTTCTTAGTAGCTTTATTTAATTTACGGAAATCAATTACCATCCTATAACCTGTAATAATTCTTTGCGGAATCAATTCATCTTTATCATTAGGAACAACAATAATACCTCCCTTTTTAGGGACACAATGGACAGGGCTTACCCATTCACTATCAGCAATGGGATAAATTATACCTACCTCGAGGAGCTTTAGTATCTCCTTTCTTACCACTTCTTTCATCTTGGGATTTAATCTTCGTTGAGGATCTCTAACTAGTTTGGCACCTTCCTCCACTTTAATTTTGTGTTGACATAACGTGGGGCTAATGCCCTTGAGATCATCCAGAGTATATCCAATAGCAGCACGGTGCTTCTTCAGAGTTTTCAATAATCTTTCCTCTTCCTGCTCTGAAAGGTTAGCACTAATAATAACAGGATATATTTTCTTTTCATCAAGATAAACATACTTAAGATTATCAGGTAATGGTTTTAACTCAAACACGGGATCTCCCTTGGGAGGAGCGGGATCCCCTAGAATTTCAAGGGGAAGGTTATGTTTCAGAATAGGTTCCTATTTAAGGAATACTTCATCTATTTCCCTTCTTTATTTCATAAACATATCATTTTCATGGTCTAGCAAGTATTGTTCTAGCGGATCAGTAGGAGGTACGGCAATAGAAGCAAGGCCGATTATTTCATCTTTACTAGGTAATTCTTTATCACGGGGTTGTCTATGAAATTTAGCAAAGTTAAACTCATGAGTCATATCATCTAAGCCAATCCTAACAACATCCTTCTCGCAATCAATCTTAGCTTTAACAGTGTTCAAGAAGGGTCTACCAAATATAATGGGACAAAAGTCATCTTGTGGGGAACTAAGAACAAGAAAATCAGCAGGGTATTTAACCTTCCCACACAAGATTTCAACATCCCTAACAATCCCAACTAGTGAAATAGTATCTCTATTAGCAAGCTTGATAGTAACATCAATACCTTCCAATTCAACGGGTGCAACGTCATGCATAATTTATTTATATAAATCATAGGGTATTGCACTATCACTAGCACCCATATCACATAAGCCATGATAACAATGATCTCCTATTTTAACAGAAATAACAGGCATGCCTACAACTGGTCTATGTATCTTAGCATCTGGTTTTGCAATATTAGCAGCTTCATCACAGAAATAAATAACATGCCCATCTAAATTATCATCCAAGAGATCTTTAATTATAGCAATACTAGGTTCAACTTTGATTTTCTTAGGAGGTGTATAAGTTCTAGTATTACTCTTACGAACAACAGTCGAAGTTTTAGCATGATCCTTTATCCTAACAGGAAAAGGTGGTTTCTCAACATAAGTAATAGGAACAATAGGATCATTATAAGTGATAGTATTTTCTTTGACTGTAATAGGTGTAACTACTTTTACTTCAATGGGAGGATTATATTTAAACCACTTCTCCTTAGGGAGATCAACGTGAGTAGCAAAATATTCACAAAAAGAAGCTACTATCTCAGAGTCAAGTCCATATTTAGAGCTAAACCCACGAAAAACATCGGTATCCATAAAAGATTTAACACAATCAAACTTAGGTGTCATACCTGACTCCTTACCATCGTCGGAACCCCAATCTTCAGAGTTGCGTTTAATTCTTTCCAATAAATCCCATTTGAATTCAATAGTCTTCAGCATATAAGAACCAGCACAGGAAGTATCGAGCATGGTGCGATCATTGAGAGAAAGCCGAGCATAAAAAAATTGAATAATCATTTCTCTTGAGAGCTCATGATTGGGGCATGAGTATAACATTGACTTAAGCCTCCCCCAAGCTTGAGCAATGCTTTCTCCTTTGCGAGGCCAGAAATTATATATGTAATTATGATCACGATGAACAAGATGCATAGGATAGAACTTCTGGTGAAATTCCAACTTCAATCATTTATAATTCCAAGATCTCATATCATCACATAGCCTATACCATGTCAATGCATCTCCCTTCAAAGATAAAGGGAAGACCTTCCTTTTGACAACATCATCTGGAATACCTGCAAGCTTAAATAATCCGCAAACTTCATCCACAAAGATAAGGTGTAAATCGGGATGCAATGTTCCATCTCCTGCAAATGGATTAGCTAGCAGTTTCTCTATCATACCCGAAGGAATTTCAAAGTGAACATTTTCGGTAGGTTCAGTAGGTTGAGGAGCAACTCTTTGCTCTACTGGTCGGGGCGAAGATGCCCCAAACAAGCCCCTCAAAGGATGAGTTTCCATAGTAACAAGTAACAGAAAATTTCAGCACACTATATAAATGTTTCCTTACCAAGTTCCACTCACCAAAAGCGCTACACTCTCCGGCAACGGCGCCAGAAAAGAGTCTTGATGACCCACAAGTGTAGGGGATCTATCGTAGTCCTTTCGAAAAGTAAGAGTGTTGAACCCAACGAGGAGCAGAAGGAAATGATAAGCGGTTTTCAGTAAGGTTTTCTCTGCAAGCACTGAAATTGTAGGTAATATATAGTTTTGTGATAAGATAAATTGTAACGAATAACAAGCAATAAAAGTAAATAAGTGCAGCAAGATGGCCCAATCCTTTTTGTAGAAAAGGATAAGCCTGGACAATTTCTTATCATAAGAAAAGCGCTCCCGTGGACACATGGGAATTATCGTCAAGCTAGTTTCATCACACTCATATGATTCGCGTTCGGTACTTTGATAATTTGATATGTGGGTGGACCGGTGCTTGGGTACTGCCCTTACTTGGACAAACATCCCACTTATGATTAACCCCTATTGCAAGCATCCGCAACTACAACAAAAGTATTAAGGTAAACCTAACCATAGCATTAAACATATGGATCCAAATCAGCCCCTTCCAAAGCAACGCATAAACTAGGGTTTAAGCTTCTGTCACTCTAGCAACCCATCATCTACTTATTACTTCCCAATGCCTTCCTCTAGGCCCAAATAATGGTGAAGTTTCATGTAGTCGACGTTCACATAACACCACTAGAGGAAAGACAACATACATCTCATCAAAATATCGAACGAATACCAAATTCACATGACTACTAATAGAAAAACTTCACCCCATGTCCTCAGGAACAAACGCAACTACTCACAAAGCATATTCATGTTCATAATCAGAGGTGTAATAATATGCATTAAGGATCTGAACATATGATCTTCCACCAAGTAAACCAATAAGTATCAACTACAAGGAGTAATCAACACTACTAGCAACCCACGGGTACCAATTTGTGGTTTTGGATACAAGATTGGATACAAGAGATGAACTAGGGGTTGAGAGGAGATGGTGCTGGTGAAGATGTTGATGGAGATTAACCCCCTCCCGATGAGAGGATCGTTGGTGATGACGATGGTGATGATTTCCCCCTCCCGGAGGGAAGTGTCCCCGTCAGAACAGCTCTGTCGGAGCTCTAGATTGGTTCCACCAAGGTTCCGCCTCGTGGCGGCGGAGTTTCGTCCCGTAAGCTTACCCATGGTTTTTTCCAGGGTAAAAGCCTTCATATAGCAGAAGATGGACACCGGGGGGCCACCAGGGGGCCCAGGAGACAGGGGGCGCGCCCCCACCCTCCTGGCCAGGGTGTGGGCCCCTGAGGTGTTTCTTTCGCTCAATAATTCTTATTAAATCAAAAAATAAGTTTCATGGAGTTTCAGGTCTTTTGGAGCAGTGCAGAATAGGTTTCCAATGTTTGCTCCTTTTCCAGCCAGAATTCCAGCTGCCGGCATTCCCCCTCTTCATGGTAAACCTTATAAAATAAGAGAGAATAGCCATAAGTATTGATATATAATGTGTAATAACAACCCATAATGCAATTAATATTGATATAAAAGCATGATGCAAAATGGACGTATCACCCGGCCACCCCCTAGCTAATGGAGATGCTGGTCTCGGCACCGTATCAGGCACCGGAGAAGAAGGCCGAGAAGAAGAAGGGCAAGGAGGCCAAGAGCGGCCCCTGCCACAAAGGTCCTTCGGACGCAGTGACCGGAGAGACTGAAGCCCTCTCCTCCCATGAGGGAGACGATGAAGAAGACGAGGAGGAGGTGGAAAGCGACTCCCCTCATAAGGGGAGGAAGAAGAAGAGGGCAGCCTCCGAAGACCCGGAGGGAGAGGCGCCCAAGAGAGGAAAGGTGGTCCTCCAAGATAGCTCGAACTCAGATGCCGAACCAGTCCCCAAAAGACCTCCTAGGGTGAAGCCCCCTGGCCGAATCGTAAGTATTCAAATACTCACTATTTATCTTCGGTCTTCCCCTTTCCATTATATAAGTTATTTTGCTATGTGCCTTTCATCCCTCCCCGCGAGCTCCCGCACACTCTGTTATTAGAGGGGAACTCCCTACCGTCCAAGATGGCAGAGAGCAAGATGCAGCCACGAGCCCTCTTGCCTATCACCATGGAGGACACCGAGGTGTCGTCCTGAAGGACCTCTCCTAACCAAGGGGGGCGGGCAAGGCCGTCGAGAAGGTGCCCGAGGTTAATACCTCGGTCGCCAAAGAGCTAGGGGAGGCGATCCCTATGACCACGGAAGGCGGGGAGCCCCAACAATACGGCCCCCAGCCAAACACCATTCCGGAGACCAATGCGGCTCCGGCATCGGATAAGCAACCCCCTTCGAAAGAGGAGGGAGCAGCATTGATGTCTACTACACAACCTTCTTCTTGTAGACGTTGTTGGGCCTGCAAGTGCACAGGTTTATAGGACAGTAGCAAATTTCCCTCAAGTGGATGACCTAAGGTTTATCAATCCGTGGGAGGTGTAGGATGAAGATGGTCTCTCTCAAACAACCCTGCAACCAAATAACAAAGAGTCTGTTGTGTCCCCAACACACCCAATACAATGGCAAATTGTATAGGTGCACTAGTTAGGCGAAGAGATGGTGATACAAGTGCAATATGGATGGTAGATAAAGGTATTTGTAATCTGAAATTATAAAAACAGCAAGGTAGCAAGCGATAAAAGTGAGCGTAAACGGCATTGCAATGGTAGGAAACAAGGCCTAGGGTTCATACTATCACTAGTGCAAGTTCTCTCAACAATAATAACATAAATAGATCATATAACAATCCCTCAACATGCAACAAAGAGTCACTCCAAAGCCACTAATAGCGGAGAACAAACGAAGAGATTATGGTAGGGTACGAAACCACCTCAAAGTTATTCTTTCGGATCAATCTATTCAAGAGTTCGTACTAGAATAACACCTTAAGACACAAATCAACCAAAATCCTAATGTCACCTAGATACTCCATTGTCACCTCAAGTATCCGTGGGCATGATTATACGATATGCATCACACAATCTCAGATTCATCTATTCAACCAACACAAAGTACTTCAAAGAGTGCCCCAAAGTTTCTACCGGAGAGTCAAGACGAAAACATGTGCCAACCCCTATGCATAGGTTCATGGGCGGAACCCGCAAGTTGATCACCAAAACATACATCAAGTGGCACGTGATATCCCATTGTCACCACAGATAAGCACGGCAAGACATACATCAAGTGTTCTCAAATCATTAAAGACCCAATCCTATAAGATAACTTCAAAGGGAAAACTCAATTCATCACAAGAGAGTAGAGGGGGAGAAACATCATAAGATCCAACTATAATAGCAAAGCTCGTGATACATCAAGATCGTGCCATAGAGAGAACACGAGAGAGAACACGAGATAGAGAGAGATCAAACACATAGCTACTGGTACATACCCTCAGCCTCGAGGGTGAACTACTCCCTCCTCGTCATGGATAGCGCCGGGATGATGAAGATGGACACCGATGATGGGTTCCCCCTCCGACAGGGTGCCGGAACGGGCTCCCGAGAGGTTTTTGGTGGCTATAGAGGCTTGCAGCAGCGGAACTCCCAATCTATCTTTGTTGTCGATGTTTTTAGGGTACGTGGACTTATATAGGCGAAAGAAGTTGGTCGGGGGAGTGCTCGAGGGGCCCAGGAGACAGGGGCGTGCCCAGTAGGGGGGCACCCTCCTATCTCCTGGCCTCCTCGAGGCTCTTCTGACGTGAACTCCAAGTCTCCTAGATCATATTCTTCCCAAAATCACGCTCCCGAAGGTTTCATTCTGTTTGGACTCCGTTTGATATTCCTTTTCTTCGAGATACTGAAACATGCAATAAAACAGCAATATGGGTTGGGCCTCCGATTAATAAGTTAGTCCCAAAAGTAATATAGAAGTGTATAATAAAGCCCGTAATCATTCAAACAGATAATAAAATAGCATAAATGCTTCATAAATTATAGATAGTTGGAGACGTATCAAGCATCAGCTCCATCGGAGGCCTCCACTAATCCGGAGGCGCCCAATGCTCTGGAGGAAGCACTGCAACATGCTTCCATCGTGGAGGAGCATCGCACCCTGATGGGTGCGGTAGTGGAGAAGGTTCAATCTGCTAAGAGCGGACTGAATGAAGCCTTCCACAACCTACTAACAGGCTTTGAGGTATGCGACGTAATGTTCAAAAAAAATCATATAGAGGAATATACCTGTGTACAGACCGTAACCCCTGAGGCTCGGTCCGGTTTGAAAGAAACCGGATAGAGGATCCACATAGTATTCGTGACAGTAACATGATGTGTTGTTATTGTGACAGGCTTCTCTGTTGGCAGCAATTGCCCAGGCCGCAGAAGTTTCTGGACGCAATCGAAAGCTTCAGGTGGCCGATGATGAAATCGATCGCATTAATAAGTGGTTCAACGAAACGCAAGGTATGCGTATAGTGGTTAAAAAAGGAATTCATTTTTATATTATAAGTAATATATATATATATATATATATATATATATATATATATATATATATATATTCAGAGGTTTAACTCATGGAATGCTTTGATGATGATCACAGCGGGCGCAGCCAAGGTCGAGACCCTCAAAGGCGCCCTCGCCCAAGCCAAGAAAGAGGCGGAGGCGAATAAGGCAGCCGTTGATAAAGTGGCTGCTGAACTAGAGGTCGAGCAGGTCGCCCACCGTCGTCATGAAGCTCGGGTGGCCAAAGTCGAGCAAGAGCTGCAGGATGCCATCCGCAAGTGTGAGACTTTGGAGGAGAAGACTTCGGCCCAGTCCTCTGAGCTTGCCAAGGCTCTCCGTGATGCCAAAGAGGTGCAGAGCGAGTCCTGGAGCGCTCGCAAAGAGATCCAGCAAGCAAGGAAGATAGTGGCTGGTAAGGCCTTTCTTTTGCAAAGTATCTTTGGGGATCAGAGGTACGCTTTGCTCACACGAGTGTGGAGTTCTCCAGGCAAATTTGCGGATCTTCCAAAGAGTGTCGCCGATGCCGCACAGTTCTTCCGAGCCCAGGAGGGGAACTCGACGGAGAAGCTGTTCTGGTCGCAATATCTTGCGCCAGAACACCCGCCACTTCTGAACGGCCAGCTAAAGCAGCTGACGGAGCTTCATAGGGTGGCTGGCCTGGCCATGAAGGACTTAATAGTCCAACTCTGGCCGGCCGAGCCTATTCCTAGGAGCTATTTCGGCCTGGTTAAGCGGCTTGTCGATGCATGGCCACAGATTGAAGCTATAAAGCGCTCAGCCTGCATAGAGAGTGCTCGGATAGCCTTCGCCCGCGTCAAGATGCAGTGGGCAAAGATGAAGGCCCTCGAAGTAGCAACCGCAGGCCCGCCCGAAGGCAAAGTTCATCGGAAGCCGGAGAGGTACTTTGACGATGTCCTAAAGGGGGCCCGAATATTAGAGGGCCAATGTTCTAAGGATGTAATATTTGATTAAGTGTGTTCGGGTTGTACAAACTATGTGATGAACCCATACTGTGAAATATTTATGCTTGCGCCTTTTGTTTCAAGCAATATTTCCTCCTGTGCGGCCGTTTATTGTTATATTTCTGAAAGTTGCCAGTCGGCGGCTTTAGCCCCCATGTAGATGCCACAGGGGTGTTCGGCATAACACGTTACCGCACTTTATCCAACGTCTTGGTCCATAAAGGAGGTGTTCGCGAGACGTACCAGGCAATCAGACTATGTGGCTTTATTACTTTCACTTAGCCATAGGTGTTTGACTGTGGAGCTAAGTACTAGCCCCTGGTGCGTGTGCAGCTTTCCGGACTATGGTGCCTTTTCCACGCGGCCGGACGAAGACCAGCCCCTCGTATAACATGGGGTGAATCGCTAACGATATGTAGTATAATACTAAGTCATCAAATTGACGACCAGCTCTCGCCTATCATGATAGTCAGTTTTTGGCTTTCTCTACTGAGGTACTTGATTGGACGAACCGGAAGTACAATCGCAGTAGTTCTCCCTTTACTACCTTAACCGAATGAGCGGAACATAAGGTGGTAAGCACAGGAGCCGGGCAACCCAACTATGGGCCAAAGACATGATTCAGAGTCAATGCATATAATGAAATATCCGGGACGCTGAAGAGTTCACTATAGGTGTTTGGACTTTGAAGTGTGCAGGGCCGAATACAGCCCCCTGGTTTGAAGGTCGGACTAAAGCACTTGTGGCAGTCTAAAACAGGGAGGGAATACAGATGATACAATGAAAATAAAGTGAAGTACAAACAAAAGTGGAGATCAACTATTTCCTTTATACCCTTATTAATACATCGAACCGTGTTTTTACAGAGAATGCCATGACTATCAAGGCCATTTTACATGTCGAGAGTTTACACAAGGGAAAGTTTTACACAGGGCCTAAAATTAGTGGTTTGCAGATCCCAATGGTGGCCTCCCGCACATCTGCGTCATTTCTCCTTGGTGAAAAATCCTTTGAGAGGAGAAGTCGATGGTCGTCTGCAAGAAAGAAGGACCTAGAAAAGATCCCTTGTACAACCGAATAGTATGTAGGTTTTAACGAACCTGTCGTGGGAAAATATTAAGGTCCGAATAGGGTCAAGCCGTACTATAGACCTTTTTGCAGTTGTCGGCGTTCTGGGAACGGGGGTCCCTAGACTTGCCTGCCTGCGGCCTGCGGCATGGCTCAAGGGGCGGCCCAGCACGGCCCATCTTCATCAGCACGAGCTCAAGACCCTCGCGAGGGGCCAAGCCTCGCGGGTTGGACGATAGGGAGCTTCCTCAGGCACGGCCTCGTCAGGCTGGCTCACGAGGAGGCGGAGAGATCAAGGAGGGGTACCTCATGAGGTGCCCATGACGCAAGCCATGACGACCAAGGGCGTCAGGCGGGCGCCAGCCGCACAGTGTCCTCCTTTCCTCTTTGGTGCAAAGGGAGCAAGCGCAGGCAAGAGCATCAAGCAAAGGCATCCGTTTCGGTGCAACAAGACCAAGACCGTCGCAACGGCAGGAAGGAAGTCATCGTGGAGCCCAGGAAGGCGTCACCACCAGAGCCTTTGACAGGCGAGGACCAACTTTAGTCAGGATAAGTGTACTGGATGTTCCCCTTCAAAATGGCCAATTGTTGGCGCCCTTCCCGCTCAATATTTGGGAAGAGGCCTAGGGCCTTTTGCCTATAAATAGGACTAGCCACCCATAAGGTAGAGGGATCCGGATTTGAGGATCGATCATCTCGGAACCAGCAGAAAGAGCGACTGAACTCCCCCTAGCAGTTCATGGCACCAGCCAAGAACGGACCCTCGCGAGGCTGTTCTTCCTTGTATTGTTCATCATTAGCCCAAGAGGCCATCCACCACACCACAAACTAGAGTAGGGTATTACACCACAATCGTGGCCCGAACTAGTATAAACCCTGTGTCTCTTGTGTTGCTCCTTTCATAGCTTAGATCCTAGCGAGGCGGTGAGGTGCAGGTAGGTAGCGGGTGAAATCTCCGCGCGCACCCCAGTGTTCGAATCTAGAGGGTCTACCGGAACCCGAAATCTGACATTTGGCGCGCCAGGTAGGCGTGTTTCAAAGCACGTTTCCCTCAGGAAGGAGCAAGGCAAGGAGGGCCAAACCCTCAGGAGTTCGTCAGTCAGATCACGCAGGAGTTGCAGGAGTCAAGAGTCATGAGTGGCAGCCGCCGCTTACCCGCCGCAGCTCCCCATCCAGGCGAGGATGGTGGGTTGCGCGTCTGCATCGACGTCCCACGGCTCAACCGAGCTGCCTCTCAGGAGCGCTTCTGGCCCTCACGCGCGGGGCGCTGCGAAGGCCCACCCCACAGCTGCATTCGCATGCCCTACGGCTTGCCGAACGCGGCCGCCACGTACCAGCGCCTCGAGAGGAGCATCCTGGAGACTCAGGAGGCCAGGCGTTCCGCAGCCCTAGCAGAGATGGAGATGGCCCGCGAGGAGCCACCAGCGCCTTCGGAACCTCCCGAGGCTCCTGGGCCTGGGGGCTCGTGAAGATCGGCTTCCGCAGCCCACGACGTCTGCTACTTCAACACCCCTTCGTCTTCAACGCCGTCAGGTGACATCCTTCAAGTTTCGTTTCTAGTTGGGAGCGGCCCCCAAGGCTGCATTATTCCCAGGCCGCGTGGGTCCATCCCTGCGGCATGTATCCCCTTTTTTTACTTTATGTTCCTAGCTTACTTTGTTGGGGGCTCCCCTCGGGCTGCATCATCCCCAAGTCGCTCGGGCCAGACCCAGCGGCATGTACCCCTCTTGCGTTTATTTTCGGGCCATACGTTCGACCCATCATGCTTGTTATTTGATGCCTGTCCACGGCACCTCTTCTTCCTTCATGTCGTCCGCTTGCACGTTAAAGGGGGGTACCTGAGCATCACGACTCATGGGCTCCTACTGGCTCTCTAGCCCTCACCCTCTGGCTTTGTCCACGGCATCGCAACCTGGCATACCAGTGACAGCTGAGACCCGCTCGAGGGCCGGGACCCGAGGACGTAGGGCGTCGGCATCTAACCAAGCTTGCACGTTAAAGGGGGGGTACCTGAGCATCGCGACTCATGGGCTCCTACTGGCTCTCCAGCCCTCACCCTCTGGCTTTGTCCACGGCATCACGACCTGGCATACCAGCGACAGCTGAGACCCGCTCGAGGGCCGGGACCCGAGGATGTAGAGCGTCGGCATCTAACCAAACTTGCAGAACACATCACAAGTTAAGGCCCAGTGCCAGGCGCAACCCGCCTTGAGGTAGGGCCCCGTGAGTCCCGCGCTGGCTCACGGGTGCCCAGATACACCTCGTCGGGCCCTACCGTGCAAGCCACGTGTCAGGGCGGGGCTGTATACGCCCCGAGGGCTCCTCCCGGAGGGGAGCCCCCTCCCACGCACCAGTGGAAGCACCATGCTCCGTGCTGGCTGACGACACTGCCGAGGAGCGGCTATGCCCGTACACATACGGAAGCGCTATGCTCCGCGCTGGTGATAAACAACTCAGAGTGGTCCCCGGCCGCATCAACCTCAGGGAGCCCAGAGCTCAGTGTCTTGCCTCATCGCAACGCCTCCCCTCGGGAGTGCCGCGCGAGGGGGCTGGGCACGGGGGCTGCGCCTGGGTCACGCCCAGACGCATGCCACCCAGCGAGGCCCCTCGGGCCTGGTTCATCGCACATCCCTCCCCGAGCGGAGCCAAGGTATGAAGGCCGTTTGAGCGTCAAGGGGGACTCCTGAGCATCGCGACTCAGGAGCCTAACTGGTCACGTAGCCCCTCACTCCTTAGTTCCGAAAGGCTAACGGCGGTTGAGGTATGCGCGGGGCCGGGCTCTGCAGACGTAGAATGGTGGATTCACCCCCACATCTCACCTCCCTACTTGCTGTTCGTGCGCCAAGGGGGACTCCTGAGCATCGTGACTCAGGAGCCTAACTTGTCACGTAGCCCCTCACTCCTTGGTCCCGTCCTGGTTTCCGGTCGGGGCTAACGGTGGCTGAGGTATGCGCGGGGCCGGGCTCTGCCGGCGTAGAACATAAGCAAGTAGGAAGGAAAAGCGCAAATCTCAAGGAATTCAAAAGCAAATATTACAGTCCATAACTGTTATCACAACACCAAACACAAGTTTAAACACCTCCCCGAGGCATGATGCATGTTGCAGGAGCTGAAAACAGGACAGGAGCCACAACGGAGTCATTTGTTGGCGGCGGAGCTGCACGGAGCGGGTTCGCCTCGTGAAGCCGCAAGACCGGCAGCGCCTCGCTTCGGCTTGGTGCTGAAGGCCCGGAACTTCACCAGCAGAGCCTCCGCATGACCCTTCATGGCCTTAGCAGCGGCAGCGGCGAGCTTGCCGCTCGCTGGCTCCAGCAGGCTGTCGAGGTCGACGTTGGGATCGCGAAGGTAGACGTGGGTAAGGACCCGCGTCAGCGCTGCAGAAGACAGGACACGCGCCTCGGCCTCAGCCGTAGGGCCAAGGCCAAGGGTGACATCTTCAAGAGCACGGATCAGGAAGGGGAGCAGCTTGGCGGGGCCGTCCTCGGCGCTGGCCAGCGGGCTTTCCAGCCCGCTGTCGTAAAGCGACCTCAGCAAGGTGCGAGCCTTCACCTCCATCTCCATGAAGGCCTCGCGGTCCTCGGCGAGGATCCGCGCCTTGCCGTCCAGCTCGACCTTCCTCGCCTCCAACTCCTGCTCCAGTGCACCCAGGTGGTCACGGTGCTTGTTAAGCTTGGCGTCTCGGTCCTTGACGGCCGCCTCGCGAGCCTTCATGTCTTCCTCCTTCTCTTGGCGAACGTGGACCTCCTTGGCAAGCTGGTCCCGCGGGCCTTGCAGCTCGCTCTCCAGCGCCTTGCAGCGACCTCGGGCATCGGCCACCTCCCCCAAGGCGGCGTCGCGAGTGGCCTTCGCCCCAAGGACGACCTGCTTCTCCTCGTCGCAAGCCGTCGAGGCCTGAACAGCGCCGCTCGAATCGAAGCGTCAGAGCGAATCCAGCCAGAAGCCAGCTCCAAGCGCTCGGCCACCAGGCGAGGGTCGGCGCCCAGAAGATCTTGCCGCAGCCGGTCCAGTACAGCAGTAGCACGATCCAGGACAGTGGGAGGAGTCGGAGAGACAACAGATGGTGGAGTAGGAGGAGAGGATGGCAGCGTAACCAGAGTATCCTGAGGCGGGACCTGCTGCGCCCTAACAGCCGTGGCGGTGGCATCAGGCAGGGATACCTCAGGAGTCGCTTGGGCCATGGGGGCTGAGCTCGCCCCAGCCAGCTCCACCAGGCCTCGCGAGGATGACCAGGCAGGAGAGGCCCGTGCCTTGCAGTTACCTCCTTTCGCGGGCAGAGGCGCTGCCCCAGACGGAACCTCAGGAGCCCCCTTCAGCTTCTTCGCCGCAGGCGCCAGCCTAGCCAAGAGATACAGACATCAAGCCTCAGCGACAAAACAGGGAATAAAACAAGAATGGAGCACTTACTGGTCATCGCTCGCGAGCTCGAGCAACCTCCGGCCATACTTGAAGCCCGAGAGTCGGCTGGACGGATCAGCCTCGAGAGGCTCGGGAGCAGGAGGCGTGTCAGCGGATCGCCTCGGAGGGTAGACCCGAGGGGGACCAGCCCAGTCCTGTCCTTCTTCCGGATCGGGGGCAAGCTCTTGCCGCCTCGCTCGTCGCCATCCTCATCGTCGCTCGGCAAGAGGCAGAGAGCGCGGGACCAGCGCCGGGGGAGGGGCGCTCTCGACTCCCCGTCGGTAGCCTTGGAGTCAGGCCCTTCTTCTCGCTCCTCTTCTTCCTCCTCTTCGTTGGAGTCGCCGGAGGACACGTTCACCGCCTCCAGGGCCGCCGGGTCCTCGGGAACCTCCGTAGGCACGGGCCCCTCCCCATTGAAGACAGGCATGGAGTCCACCACTTGCTCCCAATCATCTCGAAGGAACAGGGGTACAGGGGCGCCCTCCAGCCTCGCCACGTCTCCTCCGACCAAAGATTGGAGGACCGCAGCCAGATCTTCGTCGGCCAAGACTATGGGGCTCGGGCGGGGCCTCCACAACGGAAGCGAGTACTGACGAAGCGGGGCCACCTGGTGCTCCAGGAACTCCCTCAGGAGCGACGCACCAGTCAGATTCGCCGCCGCCATGTTGCCGAGCCTCAGATCCACGTCCATCTTCTCCAGCACCGGCTTCGTGCGGGGATCCACGAGTTCCGCGCGAGACCAATCATCGGAGCTCGTGGCATGCTCCATGGGCAGAATTAGCCGAGGGTGGATGCGCCCAGCATCTACCATGACCCACTTGCTCCTGAAGCCCTCAATCCTCTTCCCGGGCTTCGAGATGGCATTGGAGCCGCCATACGCGACAAAGCTCGTGCACGCAGAGATGGGACCACGAGAGGTCCGGAGGGAGAAGTAGTGGTGCAGCAAGGCCACCGAGGGCTGCACCCCGACGTTTGCCTCACAATAATAGGCGAAGATCGCCAAAAGAAGAACAGAGTTGGGGTGGAGGTGCAGAGCTTGCAGGTTGTAATGGCGGAGGACAGAGAAGAAGAACTCAGAAAAAGGAGGCACCAGACCGGCAGCAATGGCGCTTATGAAGAGCGGATAGAAGGTGCTCCCTTGGCCCTCAGGAAGGGCGGAACCGGCCTTGAATGCCTTTGCCCCGTCGATTCCTTGCGCCACCACCATACGGTGCACCCGGGCAAGGCTCGTCTCCGACATGTTCGGCGAGTCCAAGGCGGGTGAGTACCAAGCTCAGGCCGGGGACTGGCGAGGCGCCATGCCTTGCTAGGGCACGCGGTCGACGTGGATCTGAAGATTTCAGAGGCAGGAAGGAAGGGCGCAAGAAAGGGGATCTGGGCAATGACCGGAGGAAGCAAGGGAAGCAAAGCCTAGGCAGATGCCGCTCTTTTGACGATTCGCGCAGTTGCTAAGGCACCCACGACCAACCAACCGCCACGCGGCGCCCGAGGCCGCAGGCTATTAGGGCCCGCGGTGCTTCACACTTACCCCTTTGCTTCTCTGCTCAGCCAAGTCCGGGCGCGCCTTGGGCCCGGGGGCTACTGTCGGCGTTCTGGGAACGGGGGTCCCCAGACTTGCCTGCCTGCGGCCTGCGGCGTGGCTCAAGGGGCGGCCCAGCACGGCCCATCTTCATCAGCACGAGCTCAAGACCCTCGCGAGGGGCCAAGCCTCGTGGGGTGGACGACAGGGAGCTTCCTCAGGCACGGCCTCGTCAGGCTGGCTCGCGAGGAGGCGGAGAGATCAAGGTGGGGTACCTCATGAGGTGCCCATGACGCAAGCCATGACGACCAAGGGCGTCAGGTAGGCGCCAGCCCGCGCAGTGTCCTCCTTTCCTCTTTGGTGCAAAGGGAGCAAGCGTAGGCGAGAGCATCAAGCAAAGGCATCCGTTTTGGTGCAACAAGACCAAGACCGTCGCAACGGCAGGAAGGAAGTCATCGTGGAGCCCAGGAAGGCGTCACCACCAGAGCCTTTGACAGGCGAGGACCAACTTTAGTCAGGATAAGTGTACTGGATGTTCCCCTTCAAAATGGCCAATTGTTGGCGCCCTTCCAGCTCAATATTTGGGAAGAGGCCCAGGGCCTTTTGCCTATAAATAGGACTAGCCACCCACAAGGTAGCAGGATCCGGATCTGAGGATCGATCATCTCGGAACTAGCAGAAAGAGCGACTGAACTCCCCCTAGAAGTTCATCGCACCAGCCAAGAACAGACCCTCACGAGGCTGTTCTTCCTTGTACTGTTCATCATCAGCCCAAGAGGCAATCCACCACACCACAAACTAGAGTAGGGTATTACACCACAATGGTGGCCCGAACTAGTATAAACCCTGTGTCTCTTGTGTTGTTCCTTTCATAGCTTAGATCCTAGCGAGGCGGTGAGGTGCAGGTAGGTAGCGGGCGAAATCTCCGCGCGCACCCCAGTGTTCGAATCTAGAGGGTCTGCCGGAACCTGAAATCTGACAGCGGTGTGCCTCCGACGCTGCCCAAGGTATTTTGAGTGCGTAATTATGTACGCGTGGTACGTGTGCCACAACCTTATGGGGTGATCAGCAGAGGCTGAACTGCTATTCGAGCTCCTGATCCGCCGAGCTATCACTCTGTAATGTGGATCGGACTCGCTTAGCGATGTCATGGGTTTTGGTGCCCGATGAGCTATTCAGCTTAATGAGGCCAACTTGTACCTCGACTGCTAGGGTTGCAGTGTGCTCCTCAGTATGGAGGGAGCGCTCCATATTTCCATTTACTGTGATGATGCCACGCGGTCCGGGCATTTTGAGCTTCAAATAAGCATAGTGCGGGACTGCATTACAGCGGGCGAAAGAAGTTCGTCCAAGCAGTGCATGATAACCACTGCGGAAAGGGACGATGTCAAAGATCAATTCTTCGCTTTGAAAGTTGTCTGGAGAGCTGAATACTACCTCTAGTGTTAAGGAGCCCGTGCAGCAAGCCTCCACGCCAGATATCACTCCTTTAAAGGTAGTGTTACTAGGCTTGATTCTGGACGGGTCGATGCCCATCTTACAGACAGTATCTTGATAAATCAAGTTAAGACTGTTACCGTCGTCCATTAGGACTCGGGTGAGATGGTATCCGTCAATGATGGGATCGAGCACTAGGGCCGCCGAACCTCCGTGATAGATACTAGTTGGGTGGTCCCTGCGATCAAAGGTGATCGGACAAGCCGACCATGGGTCGAATTTTGGGGCAACAGGCTCTACGGCGTAGACGTCCCATAATGCACGTTTGTGCTCCCTCTTGGGGATGTGAGTGACATATATCATGTTCACTGTTTTCACCTCGGGGGGAAACTTCTTTTGTCCCCGGTGTTCGGAGGGCAAGGCTCGTTGTCGTCCTCACTTTGAGGTCCTTTCCCCTTGTGTTTGATATTTAACTTACCGGCCTGTTTAAAAACCCAGCAATTTCTGTTAGTGTGGTTGGCAGGCTTGTCAGGGGTGCCATGAATCTGGCAGGGCCTATCTAGTATTTTGTCCAAATTGGATGGAACATATCTATTTCCTTTGAATGGCTTCTTCCGCTGACCGGGTTTTGAGCCACTGAATCCGGCGTTTACTGTTGTGTCCTCTGTTTCTTCGTTGTTGTTCTGATGCTTATTTTTGCTGCGTCATAGCCTTCCATTGCCACCCCTGGCCTCAGAGGTGCCAGGGTCGCTGGTACTATTGCTTCTACGATCCAATCGGCTATCTTCGCCCGCACAGAAGTGGGTCATGAGTGTAGTAAGAGTTGCCATAGTCTTCGTCTTTTCTTGACCGAGGTGTTAGGCAAGCCATTTGTCACGGATACTATGTTTAAATGCCGCTAAGGCTTCGGCATCCGGATAGTCAACAATTTGGTTCTTTTTTAGTTAAGAACCGATTCCAAAGTTTGTGGGCTAACTCTCCGGGTTACTGGACTATGTGACTCAGGTCATCAGCATCCGGTGGCTGGACATAGGTGCCCTGAAAGTTGTCTCGAAAAGCGTCCTCTAGTTCTTCCCAACTTCCAATGGAGTTCTTTGGGAGGCTGTTCAACCAGTGTCGTGCTGGTCCTTTTAGCTTTAGAGGGAGGTATTTGATGGCGTGGAGATCATCTCCGCGAGCCATGTGTATGTGGAGAAGAAAATCTTCAATCCATACAGCGAGATCTGTCGTTCCGTCGTACGGCTCGATTTTTACGGGTTTAAACCCTTCCGGAAACTGGTGTTGCATTACCTCATCGGTAAAGCACACGGGGTGCGCGACACCTCTATACCGAGTGACATTGCGATGAATCTCGGATGACATTTGTGTGCGGGGTTGAACTCGGGTCTGGTTATATTTGCCATGCCAAGTCTGATGGTCGTCGTCTTGTGATGGAGCACGTCCTCTTGATCCATAGATTGATCTGGCCTGGTCGGCTCTATTCGTCAGGTCCTGACGTAGATCGTATGTGTAGCCCGGGGCCGCTGTCTCCTTGCCTCTACGGTGAGGGGGCGCGGGCTGGTGTTCGGCATAATGAGCCGTTTTGTGTTGGTCTGGTTGATCAGCATGATTATATTTTTGACGGTATGGGCTCAAGGGCCTCGTCGTCGAATTGTGGCAGCAGCCTGCGTTTGGGGTAAATTTTTGTTTGGCGCTCAAGGCCATATCCTTCTTTGGCGGCTAGGACCTTGGTCCATCTGTCGTTGAGCGTATCCTGTTGGCTTGGAGCTGTTGCTGTTTCTTTTTAAGGCTTCGCGTGGTGGCGATGAGCTGACGCTTGAAGCATTCCTGTTCGAGGCGTTCCTCTGGGACGATGAATTCTTCGTTACCGAGGCTAACATCCTCTTTGGAAACAGGCAAGTAGTTGGTATCTTCCGAATCCTCGTGATCAGTGAGTTCGTCAGGGTTGACTTGACCCTCTTCCATCTCATCCTGCTCAAACGCAGGCTCTGCGGGGTGGTCAGGGTCTTTGGTGTTATCCGGAGTATTATTATCTCTGATGCCGGTGTTACTTTCCCTTTCCCGACGCGATCGTGAGCAGCACCCTTGACGTCGGTGCTTTGGTGGTTCAGCGACGGGCTTATCCTCATCTGGGTCTTGAGTGCCATCGGCGTCCATCTTCTCAGGTGTGTCCACCATGTATATGTCGTAAGTAGAAGTGGCCGTCCATCGCCCTGTGATGGGCGAGTTTCGACCTGGTTTGGCCTCGGCATCGTCGTCCATGCCGTCGATGTCTTCAGAGGCATAGTATAGCATGTCGGTTAAATCCTCGGTAGTGGCTATTAAGTGGGTAGTGGGTGGGACGTAAAATTCCCTACTCTCAGCCCCCAGCTCAAGCTGGGAGTAGTTTGGAGGTGATACTTCCGTGATGGCGAGAGATCGCATTAGGTCCAATGCCTCATTTAGGAACGAAGGCTGGACAGGCTTCAAAGGATCTGCGGAGCTGGGTTTAGTGATAACCACTCGACTGAGCCCAATAGACACAGACCTCGGGAGTTCGGAGTTGACGTCCAGAGGAGAATCCAGCCTCCCGATGATAGGGAGACTCCCATTTGAGTCTGGGTCTGCCAGAGATGTGATCGCATCTGGGTCTCCGGATGGAAGCTCCTTGATGGGAGAGAGTCTGGTGGGGTTCACTTCCCGTCTTCGGACAGAGTGGTCCGCCCCGGATCTAAGGCCAGGGCGGGCATGAGGGTCGACCCCTGAATGGGATCTAGCGATGGATCCGAAGGGCCTTCCTCGTATGGGTGGGGAGCGGCGGCCGAGATCAAATCTCCCCGGACATCTGCAATGTAGCTCAAACTCCTGAACCTGATCTGGTGACCAGGGGCGTAGCTGTCGACTTGTTCAAGGTGACCAGTCGAGTTGGCCCATAGCACGAAGCCGCCAAACACAAAGAGTTGACCAGGGAGAAAGGTCTCCTAGGAGACAGCGTCATCGTTGATGACTAGGCGGTCCATCAATCCTTCTGTTGACAACACAACGACACTCTCAATGAAAGCACCATTGTCAGTGTCAAAATCGGCAGATCTCGGGTAGGGGTCCCGAACTGTGTGTCTGAAGATCAATGGTAACAAGGGATGATGGGGACACAACGTTTACCCAGGTTCGGGCCCTCTTGAAGGAGGTAAAACCCTATGTCCTGCTTGATTATATTTGATGGATATAAGGGTTACAAGAGTTGATCTACCTCGAGATCGTAATGGCTAAACCCTAGTTGTCTAGCCTATGAATATTCTGATAGCCTCTATGGACTAACCCCTCCGGTTTATATATACGCCGGAGGGGCCTAGGGTTGTACAGAGTCGGTTTGTGGGCGAAGGAAATAACATATCTGGACACCAAACTTGCCATTCAAGCATATGGGAGTCCTACCCGGACACGGGGGAAAGTCTTCTTGCTTTTATCTTCACGGCCCATTAGTCCGGCCCATATCAAATAGTCCGGACACCCGAGGACCCCCTAATCCAGGACTCCCTCAGTCGCCGCCCCGACCTTCCCGACCGTGGCGCCGGCCATGGAGGGGGCCGCGGCGGTGGCAGATGGGACAACTACAACGACAATCAGCGCCAGGCCTGGCGTGACCAACCTCGTGATGGTGCCTAGCGTGACCAGCTGATAACCCACAAGTATAGAGGATCGCAACAGCTTTCGAGGGTAGAGTATTCAACCCAAATTTATTGATTCGACACAAGGGGAGCCAAAGAATATTCTTGAGTATTAGCAGTTGAGTTGTCAATTCAACCACACCTGGATAACTTAGTATCTGCAGCAAAGTGTTTAGTAGCAAAAGTGGTATGATAGTAATGGTAACTGTAGCAACAATAAAGATAAATGTTTTGGGGTTTTTGTAGTAGTTGTAACAGTAGCAATGGAAAAGTAAATAAGCGAAGAACAATATATGAAAGGCTCGTAGGCAATGGATCAGTGATGGATAATTATGCCGGATGCGATTCCTCATGCAATAGTTATAACATAGGGTGATATAGAACTAGCTCCAATTCATCAATGTAATGTAGGCATGTATTCCGTAAATAGTCATACGTGCTTATGGAAAAGAACTTTCATGACATCTTTTGTCCTACCCTCCCATGGCAGCGGGGTCCTAGTGGAAACTAAGGGATATTAAGGCCTCCTTTTAATAGAGAACCGGACCAAAGCATTAACACATAGGGAATACATGAACTCCTCAAACTACGGTCATCACCGAGAAGTATCCTGATTATTGTCACTTTGGGGTTGTCGGATCATAACACATAATAGGTGACTATAGACTTGCAAGATAGGATCAAGAACACACATATATTGATGAAAACATAATAGGTTCAGATCCGAAATCATGGCACTCGGGCCCTAGTGACAAGCATTAAGCATAGCAAAGTCATAGCAACATCAATCTCAGAACATAGTGGATACTAGGGATCAAACCCTAACAAAACTAACTTGATTACATGGTAAATCTCATCCAACCCATCATCGTCCAGCAAGCCTATGATGGAATTACTCACTCACGGCAGTGAGCATCATGAAATTGGTGATGGAGGATGGTTGATGATGACGACGGCGATGAATCCCCCTCTCCGGAGCCCCGAACGGACTCCAGATCAGTCCCCCCGAGAGAGATTAGGGCTTGGCGGCGGCTCTGTATCGTAAAATGCAATGAAACTTTCTCTCTGATTTTTTTCTCCCCGAGACGGTCTATATGGAGTTGGAGTTGAGGTCGAAGGAGGTCTGGGGGGCCCACGAGATAGGGGGGCACGCCCTAGGGGGGCGCCCCCCTGTCTCATGGACAGGCCCTGGGCCCCCTGGCCTTGATTCTTTTGCCAAAAATTCTTATTAATTCTGAAAAGTCCCTCCATCGATTTGCAGGTCATTCCGAGAACTTTTCTTTTCTACACATAAAACAACATCATGGTAGTTCTGCTTAAAACAACGTCAGTCCGGGTTAGTTTCATTCAAATCATGCAAGTTAGAGTCCAAAACAAGGGCAAAAGTGTTTGGAAAAGTAGATACGTTGGAGACGTATCAACTCCCCCAAGCTTAAACCTTTGCTTGTCCTCAAGCAATTCAGTTGATAAACGGAAAGTGATAAAGAAAAACTTTTACAAACTCTGTTTGCTCTTGTTGTTGTAAACATGAAAAGCCAGCATTCAAGTTTCAGCAAATATTACGAACTAACCATACTCACAATAACCCATAGGTCTCACAATTACTCACATCAATAGCATAATCAGCTAGCGAGTCATAATAATAAAACTGGGATGACAACACTTTCTCAAAATAATCATAACATGATATAACAAAATGGTATCTCGCTAGCCCTTTCTGAGACTACAAAACATAAATGCAGAGCACCTTTAAAGATCAAGGACTGACTAAACATTGTAATTCATGGTAAAAGAGATCCAGTCAAGTCATACCCAATATAAACCAATAATAATGAATGCAAATGACAGTGCGCTCTCCAGCGGGTGCTTTTAATAAGAAGGGTGATGACTCAACATAAAAGTAAATAGATAGGCCCTTCACAGAGGGAAGCAGGGATTTGTAGAGGTGCCCGAGCTCGATTTTAAAATAGAGATTGAATAACATTTTGAGCGGTATACTTTCGCTGTCAACACAACACCTATGAGATGACTGTATCTTCCACACTGAATGCATTATAGGCAGTTCCCAAACAGAATGGTAAAGGTTTATACTCCCCCAACCACCAACAAGCATCAATCCATGGCTTGCTCGAAACAACGAGTGCCTCCAACATACAACAACCCTGGGGGAGTTTTGTTTAATTATTTTGATTTGCTTTGATCTTTTTGGATCATGGGACTAGGCATCCCGGTTACCGGCCCTTTCTCGTGAATGAGGAGCGGAGTCCACTCCTCTGAGAATAACCCACCTAGCATGGAAGATATAGGCAGCCCTAGTTGTTACATGAGCTGCTCGAGCATACAAAACATAATTTCATTTGAAGGTTTGGAGTTTGGCACATACAAATTTTACTTGGAACAGCAGGTAAATACCGCATATAGGTAGGTATAGTGGACTCATATGGAGCAACTTTGGGGTTTAAAGAGTTTGGATGCACAAGCAGTATTCCCGCTTAGTACAGGTGAAGGCTAGCAAAAGAGTGGGAAGCGACCAACTGAGAGAGCGACAACAGTCGTAAGCATGCATTAAAATTAATTCACACCAAGTACAAGCATGAGTAGGATATAATCCACCATGAACATAAATATCGTGAAGGCTGCGTTGATTTGATTCAACTACATGCGTGAACATGTGCCAAGTCGAATCACTCAATTCATTTAAAGGAGGATACCATCCCATCATACTACATCATAATCATTCTAATAGCATGTTGGCACGCAAGGTAAACCATTATAACTCATAACTAATCAAGCATGGCACAAGTAACTATAATCTCTAAATGTCATTGCAAATATGTTTACTTCATAGTAGCTGACTCAGGAACGATGAATCATCATATTTACAAAAACAAGAGAGGTCGAGTTCATACCAGCTTTTCTCATCCCAATAAGTCCATCATATATCGTCATTATTGCCTTTCACTCGCACGACCGAATGATGTGTATAATAATAAGAGTGTATGTGCATTGGACTAAGCTGGAATCTGCAAGCATTCAATTTAAGAGAGAAGACAAGTAATATGGGCTCTAAATTAAATAAACAATCAAGCATATAAGAGCCACTAAGCATTTTCAATATGGTCTTCTCGACCCCCAAAGGAAAGAAAAGAAAATAAAACTATTTACACGGGAAAGCTCCCAACAAGTAAAAAGAAGAACTAGAAATCTTTTTGGTTTTTCATTTTAATTTCTACTACAAGCAAGGAAATTAAACTAACTAATTTTTTTTGGTTTTTCTCAAGGTTTATCAAACACACAAGAAGAAAACTAGAAAAAGGGAATTTAGAGTAACATGGATAATACAATGAAAGAGTATGAGCACCGACGACTAGTGTGTGAACATGAATGTAAAGTCGGTGAGAAATATGTACTCCCCCAAGCTTAGGCTTTTGGCCTAAGTTGGTTTAATACCAAGGACCGCCGCTACTCAATCCGGTGCAATGAGAGGTGTAATCAGGATACCACTGGTTGGTCATCTCTGGATCCCACTGGATAGATGATGCACGATAGGGGTCCAGCTCAGGTTCCGGTTCAGGTTCTGGAGTAAAAGCTTGAGCTCGATGATTGTTTACCGCCTCCGGTGTAATGAGAAATTTTTCTGCAAGCAAATCAAACAACAGAGGTGCAGGCAAGATAATAATCTCAAAGTGTTTCTTATTGAATCTAAGTTTATACAAGAGCATCCTATCTTCGTTGTCAACAATAACTTATGCGCTACCATGCTTTTGCAATCTAGAATGTGAGGAGGCAATATTGTCTCCTTTTCCTCAAGGTGCCTAATGGGTATCTGAAAATGTCTAGCAAGACGTGCATCATAGATACCTACAAATATGGGGCCTTTTTGTATGATTAAGGGCTATCCGTTTAGCAACGACGACACCCATATTAAAACTATTGTCTCCAAGCAAAGCATGTTGAAGAATGATAATATCAGGAACACTCAAGTTTCCACTATTCCCACGACCGATCAAGCATCTACTAGCAAATATGGCAAAGTAGCGTAAAACAGGAAAGTGTATGCGAGAGACTTTTGCTTTGGAACCCTTCTTTGGCTCTTCTACAGCAATAATATTAACAAAGCCAGCCACATCTTCACGATGGAGTTCCTCTAGTTCTCCCTCATAAGGTATCCTACATACCGTGCAAAAATGACGTAAAGACATTTCTTTGAACTCATCATATAAATAAAATGACACTTCAGGCGGTGACTTCTTAGGATAAAAATAAAAGTTTTGCACGAAAGTATTGGTGAGTAAGAGATACTGATCGATTCGGTCGTTGATGAAACCGGCGAGGCCCGTAGTCTTGATTAAAGCATAAAAGTCTTCATAAATTCCAGCCTCTCTCAAGAAATCATCACATGGCCATTCACACGGTCGTACTTCCGTTAAGCTAGGCAGATGATATTTGGCCTTTTCCTTCTCTTTAGCTTGTTTTTCTTGGGAGCTTTGGCTAGAAGAACCCCTCAAAAGTTTCCTCAACATTTTCTGAAATTTTAGTAACTTCAAAATAAAAGTGCATAAAACTAAACAAGATTGATAGCAACTACTCCTACAAGTGCCTAGAGCCCATATCATGCATTAGAATTACTTGGAACCTCAAAAATTTAACATGCAAGCTCAAGAACAGGGTCACCAAGACAGCAAGGATTTGCAATGAATAAAGCACTAAAACAAAAACTAATTGGACAAATGGAGGAGTCACATACCAAGCAACAATCTCCCAAAGCAATTTTGTGAATGGAGCTTTGAGCTAAGAGATCGAAAATCGCAGCAAAACGAGCTAGAACTCGTGCTTGAGATGGATGGGGATTTTTTTGGGTAGAAGATGGAGTGTGTGGGTGCTAGCATAAGTGGAGGGGAGCCACCAGGGACCCATGAGACAGGGGGCGCGCCCTACAGGGGGGGAGCCCTCCTCTCTCGTGGCCTGGTGCTTGCCCCTTTTGTAGTGTTTTCAGTGCCTAAAATCCTCAAATATTCCAGAAAAAAACATACTAAATTTGCACGGCATTTGGAGCACTTTTATTTTCGGACTATTTTTTATTGCACGGATAATTCAGAAAACAGACGGATAATACTATTTTGCTTTATTTAATCTAAATAACAGAAAGTAAAAAGAGGGTACAGAAGGTTGTGCCTTCTAGTTTCATCCATCTCATGGTCATCAAAATGAACCCGCTAACAAGGTTGATCAAGTCTTGTTAACAAACTCATTCCAAATAACACGGAAACGGGGACATTTCAAATAACACTAAGTTACCTCAACGGGGATATGAAAATCCCCAACAATAAGAATATCATACTTTTTCTTGACAGTAGGGAGAGGAAATTCAAAACCTCCAAAAATGATAGTTGGAACCTTTTCAATAGAATTGATGCTATGAACTTGAGATTGTTTCCTCGGAAAGTGTACCGTATGCTCATTGCCATTAAAATGAAAAGTGACATTGCCTTTGTTGCAATCAATAACAGCCCCTGCAGTATTAAGAAAAGGTCTACCAAGGATAATAGACATACTATCGTCCTCGGGAATATCAAGAATAACAAAGTCCATTAAGGTAGTGACATTTGCAACCACAACAGGTACATCCTCACAAATATCAACAGGTATAGCAGTTGATTTATCAGCCATTTGCAAAGATATTTCAGCAGGTGTCAACTTATTCAATTCAAGTCTACGATATAAAGAGAAAGGCATAACACTAACACCGGCTCCAAGATCACATAAAGCAGTTCTAACATAATTTCTTTTAATGGAGCATGGTATAGTTGGAACACCCGGATCTCCAAGTTTCTTTGGTATTCCACCCTTAAAAGTGTAATTAGCAAGCATGGTGGAAATTTAAGCTTCCGGTATCTTTCTTTTATTTGTGATGATATCCTTCATGTATTTAGCATAAGGATTTACTTTAAGCATATCAGTTAAGCGCATACATAAGAAAATAGGTCTAATCATTTCAGCAAAGTGCTCAAAATCCTCATCATCCTTTGACTTGGATGGTTTAGGAGGAAAGGGCATGGGTTTCTGAACCCATGGTTCTCTTTCTTTACCATGCTTCCTAGCAACAAAATCTCTCTTATCATAACGTTGGTTTCTTGATTGTGGGTTATCAAGATCAACAGCAGGTTCAATCTCTACATCATTGTTATTACTAGGTTGAACATCCACATGAACATCATTGTTAGCATTGTCATCAGGTTCATGTTCATCTCCGGATTGTGTTTCAGCATCAGAGATAGAAGTATTGTTGGGATTCTCAAGTGTTTCAACATTAGGTTCACTAGAAGTTTGCAAAGTCCTATCATTCTTCTTTTTCTTCTTCTTAGAAGAACTAGGAACATCTAGATTATTATTCTGAGAATCTTGTTCAATTCTTTTAGGGTGGCCTTCAGGATACAAAGGTTCCTGAGTCATTCTACCAGTTCTAGTAGCCACTCTAACGGCAAAGTCATTTTTATTATTCAACTCATCAAGCAAATCATTTTGAGCTTTGAGTACTTGCTCAGCTTGAGTAGCAACCATAGAAGCATATTTGCTAACGCGGTGAAGTCCATCTTTAACTCTAGCCAGATTATCACCTACGCGTCCTATCTCAAAAGCATTATTCTTTAACTCTCTACCAACATAAGCATTAAAACTTTCTTGTCTAGCCATAAAGTCATCAAATTCATCTAAGCATGGGCTATGAAATTTAGTACAGGGTATTTCAGCTTTATCGTATCTATAGAGAGAATTTACCTTCACTACCTGTGTCGGGTTATCAAGACAATGTGGTTCTTCGGGCAGTATATTCAGACCATGTATTTCTTCAATAGGTGGTAAATTCTTAACATCTTCAGCTTTAATACCTTTTTCTTTCATTGATTTCTTTGCCTCTTGCATATCTTCAGGACTGAGGAATAAAACACCTCTCTTCTTCGGAGTGGGTTTAGGAATAGGCTCAGGAGTTGGCTCAATTGGTTCAGGAATTACTTCAGGAACTGGCTCGGGAAGAGTCCAATTATTTTCATTAGTCAACATATTATTCAATAATATTTCAGCTTCATCGACTGTTCTTTCCCTGAAAACACAACCAACACAACTATCCAAGTGGTCCTTGGAAGCATCGGTTAGTCCATTATAAAAGATATCAAGTATTTCATTTTTCTTAAGATGGTGATCAGGCAAAGCATAAAGCATCCGGAGAAGCCTCTCCCAAGCTTGTGGGAGACTCTCTTCTTTGATTTGCACAAAATTATATATTTCCCGCAAGGCAGCTTGTTTCTTATGAGCAGGGAAATATTTAGCAGAGAAGTAATAAATCATATCCTGGGGACTACGCACACAATCAGGAGCAAGAGAATTATACCAAGTCTTAGCATCACCCTTTAATGAGAACGGAAATATCTTAAGGATATATAAATAGCGAGACTTCTCATCATGAGTAAATAGGGTGGCTATGTCATTCAACTTGGTAAGATGTGCCACAACAGTTTCAGATTCAAGGCCATAAAAAGGATCAGATTCAACTAAAGTGATAATATCAGGATCAACAAAGAATTCATAATCCTTATCAGTAACACAGATAGGTGAAATAGCAAAAGTAGGATCGGGTTTCATTCTAGCATTAAGAGACTGCTGCTTCCATTTAGCTAATAATTTCTTAAGATCATTTCTATCATTGCAAGTAAGAATAGCTTCAGCAGCTTCTTTGTTCATAACATAACCCTTAGGAACAACAGTAATACATAATCATTGGGGAAACGTTCATCATCACTATCATCAATAATAGGTTCTTCAACATTTTCATTCCCCCTAACTCTAGCAAGTTGTTCATCAAGAAATTCACCTAATGGAAAAGTAGTATCACGCACAGAAGTAGTTTCATCATGCATAGCAGAAATGGCATCATCAATAACATGCGACATATCAGAATTCATAGCAGTAGCAGGTTTAGGTGTCGCAAGCCTATCAATAACGGAAGGAGAATCTAGTGCAGAGCTAGATGGCAGTTCCTTACCTCCCCTCGTAGTTGAGGGCAAAATCTTGGTCTTAGCATCTTTCAAGTTCTTCATAGTGATCAATAGATATAAATCCCAACTGACTTAGAGAATAGAGCTATGTACCCCGGCAACGGCCCCAGAAATTAGTCTTGATAACCCACAAGTATAGGGGATCACAACAGCTTTCGAGGGTAGAGTATTCAACCCAAATTTATTGATTCGACACAAGGGGAGCCAAAGAATATTCTTGAGTATTAGCAGTTGAGTTGTCAATTAAACCACACCTGGAAAACTTAGTATCTGCAGCAAAGTGTTTAGTAGCAAAAGTGGTATGATAGTAATGGTAACAGTAGCAACAATAAAGATAAATGTTTTTGGGTTTTTGTAGTAGTTGTAACAGTAGCAACGGAAAAGTAAATAAGCAAAGAACAATATATGAAAAGCTCGTAGGCAATGGATCAGTGATGGATAATTATGCCGGATGCGATTCCTCATGCAATAGTTATAACATAGGGTGATATAGAACTAGCTCTAATTCATCAATGTAACGTAGGCATGTATTCCGTAAATAGTCATACATGCTTATGGAAAAGAACTTGCATGACATCTTTTGTCCTACCCTCCCGTGGCAGCGGGGTCCTAGTGGAAACTAAGGGATGTTAAGGCCTCCTTTTAATAGAGAACCGGACCAAAGCATTAACACATAGTGAATACATGAACTCCTCAAACTACGGTCATCACCGAGAAGTATCCCGATTATTGTCACTTCGGGGTTGTCGGATTATAACACATAATAGGTGACTATAGACTTGCAAGATAGGATCAAGAACACACATATATTGATGAAAACATAATAGGTTCAGATTTGAAATCATGGCACTCGGACCCTAGTGACAAGCATTAAGCATAGCAAAGTCATAGCAACATTATATCTCAGAACATAGTGGATACTAGGGATCAAACCCTAACAAAACTAACTTGATTACATGGTAAATCTCATCCAACCCATCACCGTCTAGCAAGCCTACGATGGAATTACTCACTCATGACGGTGAACATCATGAAATTGGTGATGGAGGATGGTTGATGATGACGACAGCGACGAACCCCCCTCTCCGGAGCCCCGAACGGACTCCAGATCAGCCCTCCCAAGAGAGATTAGGGCTTGGCGCGGCTCCATATCGTAAAACGCGATGAAACTTTCTCTCTGATTTTTCTCTCCCCGAGACGGTATATATGGAGTTGGAGTTGAGGTCGGAGGAGGTCCGGGGGGCCCACGAGATAGGGGGCGCGCCCTAGGGGGGGCCCTGTCTTGTGGACAGGCCCTGGGCCCCCTGGCCTTGATTCTTTCGCCAAAAATTCTTATTAATTCTGAAAAGTCCCTCCGTGGATTTGCAGGTCATTCCGAGAACTTTTCTTTTCTACACATAAAACAACATCATGGTAGTTCTGCTGAAAACAGCGTCAGTCCGGGTTAGTTTCATTCAAATCATGCAAGTTAGAGTCCAAAACAAGGGCAAAAGTGTTTGGAAAAGTAGATACGTTGGAGACGTATCACCAGCCTCGCGAGGCCTGTCCCCGGGACAACGCAACCCTTCCACCGCTGCCACCAGCCCCCAGGAGGAACGACAACAACCAGCAAGATGAGGGGGCTAGAGGCTACCAGGAGCCTCGCGCGATAGCCTGCATCCTCGGTGGAGCTCATGCTCCGCCGTCCAGACGTTTCTTCAAGCAGTTCTCTTGCGAGGTGAATGTCGCCTTCCCGAGGCTTGAAGAGGTGAGACCCCTTAAGTGGTCGCAGTATGCCATCACTTTCGACTCCAAGGATCACCTCAGGTGCTCGTCCACTGCTGGCGCACTCCCATGTTGTGCACCCCCACCATCAGCAAAGTCTAGGTCACCAAGACCCTCATCGATGGTGGGCTGGCCTCAACATGATCTCCATCACGACCTTCGAGATGCTCCAGGTGCCCTATGACCAGCTGATGCCCACCAGGCCCTTCTCCGGAGTGACGGATGGATCGACCACTCCCTTGGGGCAGGTGCGCCTTCCGGTCACCTTCGGTACCCGCGACAACTACCACACTGAGCTGATCGACTTTGATGTGGCCCACATCAGTCTCTCATACAATGCCATCCTAGGGTACCCCACGCTCGCCAAGTTCATGGCAGCGACCCACCACGGCTACAACATCCTCAAGATGCCTAGCTGCAGCGGCGTCATCACCCGTCGCTTGGTCAGGAAGTCATTTCCTTTTTAAGCTTACTTCTAGTGGGTGCCTTCGAGGGTGGGGTCGTTGGACTTTGCACGCGGCTCCAGCCCCCGAGGATGTCTCGGCGTCTCCTTCCTCGTAGTCGCTGGTGGTGGCTCATCCTTTCTCCTATTCTCACGCGCATTTGTCTACGAGCTGAAAAAGCTCTGCAATGGTTTCCTCCTGGCAAGAACAGAGCTTCCGGCGCATGTTGGTGTCCCCGACGTTCGCATAGAATGTCATGGTGATGCCTGTGACGCGGGGAGGAGGTGGGGGTCCAGGACGCCATACCGCGCTTGGCTGAAACGACGGGCATACTCCTGGAGTGATTCGTCCGATCCATGCATTAGGGAGCCCGTCGTCCGGTGCGACCCTTGACCTTGCCACGCCTTTAGTGCCCCGCCGAGGTGGGGTTCTTCTTCTGGCGAGGCGCATCTATTTGCTAGCTGGTAAAGCTATGTGACAGTGTGCACCAGGTGCGCGGCGAGCTCCTCGACAAAGCGGGCGTCACGAACGTTCGCGTAGAACGTCACGATGATGGCTGTGTCGCGGATGCCACAAATCCCGCTCCGGACTAGGTCGAAACGACGGATGTACTGCTGGAGTAGTTCTCCCAGCTCTTGCACGAGGAGATCCAACTCTTGGAATAGATCCCAGTCGCTGTGTGACTCGGGTGTGCGATATCTTGTGGGTTGCATGAGGGCGCGGCAGGCCGTCGTGCTTTCTCCGGTCCAGCGTGGGGGTGCGTTTGTGCGCAGATCACCCTGAGGAAGTAATAGGAGCTGGCCCCTTTTGTCCACGCCTCTATAGTGGAGGCATCCGAGCGCGCGTTCGCCATCATCTGAGCTCGAGGTTGATGAAGGTGATGATGACAATGAAGTCCAACCATATCCGAGTGCACGCCCCTTGGGGCGCCAGATGTTGAAGCTAAGCGTCCGAAGACATGTGCGACACCAGGGGCAGGAGACTGTCCCTTTTAGTTGGTTCAGAGGTGGCGTGACGAGCTCGAATTCTACCTCGACGATGGGTGATCACAAACACGATGATTTATCCAGGTCCAGGTCGCATTGTGCGTAATACCCTACTCCTCTTTTTGGTTGTTCTTTGGTGGATGAAGTTTTACAAGGAGTGGAGTGGTGTTGCTTGTTCCCGGGAAGGGAAAAGCAACCTCTAAGCTAGTGTTTCTAACTGACCAAAAGTCATCCCTGTGGTTGGTAGCTTGAGCCTACTTTTATAGTGTAAGGGGTCACCACTCACCACAATAGCTACAGATGGCATGCATGTACATTGTGTAGCATCCATCATGCGCCTATTGCATTAAATGCAGGGGCATGTGTCCTCTTCTCTTGGCATCGAGAACAGACGCTTGTCATGTCACCACCGCTTAGGGTGGCTGTTTTTTTATCACCACGACATGTACCGAAATAGGTGTTGAGTGTGCGGTGAAAAAGGGGCCAGTCGGGTGGCACATCACAACAGGTTAAGAGCGAGGTCTCTCCCGTCGAGCCACGCGAAGGCAAAGGTCGGCGGCCTGCGCTGCCATGGGGACATGCCGCTGCAGCGCTCCGGGGTTATCCCCCCACCGGGCCTGGCTTGGCCAGCGGTGGATCGGACGCTCGTTCCCGGGGAACGAGCCCTTAATCAATGATCACTCATTAAGGTTAGTGACCATCTTTATATAGAAATGATCCCTTTGTGACTACACTCTAGATATGTCTTCATTTCCTCCTTTTGACGTACATATCTGCAATAACCTTACAAAACAAGGAGGTTTGCACATATTTGCAATTATTAGTGATCCGTAGGCAAGTTAAACTGAAATTCAAACAAAATATCTAAGAATGTTAAGTTTAAACTTAAGAAAAGATGGGTGTAAAAATAACAAAATCAACACTTCAAAATGCATGAAAAGAGAGTCTTTTTTTTGGGAGCATTGATTTTGTTTTTCACCCAAAGCATTGGGAACGTTATATCTCCACGAAAAATTGCATGTATGTAGAACATTCAACAATGTTTGTTATAGAAAAGCAGATTCTTTGAGTTGATTTACTTTCTTTTGGTTTTTACTATTCATGAAGGTGTATTTGAGCTCGGGAGCAGCGTACTGCTTGACCCCTTTTTTCTCAAGAAATTCTTGTACACTAATGTCTTTGAACTCGGTTTCTTGCCGCTCCTTGTAACAAGTTGACGTTGAGATCTTCTTGCAAAAAAGCAAGATTGCATGTGCCTCGCTCTTCTCCTTAAGAGAATATATCCAAGTGAAAAAGAGAAATATGAACTACAATATCATATTTATTTCTGCCGATGTTCTTTTTTGCGAGAAAACTTCTGATCTATACATCTTCAATTATGACAGTACAACTAACACAATAAATAGTGAAAATTACATCCAGATTCGTAGACCACCTAGCGACGACTACAAATACTGAAACGAGCCGAAGGCGCGCCACCGTCATTGCCCCTCCCTCGCGGGAGCCGGGTAAAACTTATTGTAATAGACAGTCAGGAAGTCGTCGTGCTAAGACTCCATTGGACCAGCGCAACAGAACATCAACCGCCGCCGATGAAGAGTAGCGTAGTCAGAAAGATCAACCTGAAAACACACGAATGTAGACGAATGACGACTAGATTCGAGCAGATTCATGAAAGACAAATCCACCGAAAACAAACCTCCACATTATGCTTTTGACAAGCCATGAGACCAAAGAGATACATGTGAATGAACTGTAACGGGTAGTGATTGTAAGGATGCTCTAGATGGGTGAGGCTTATAGTAAACATTTTTTTTACATTTAACAACAATTTTAAGGTTACAAAATGGACCTTACTATGATAAATTGGTGACGACTAGGACTTAAGAACGCGGGTGTGATTGGAATTAGCGAGTACCACATTTTTTTCTACAACTTGTGATGCAATTTCATATATTTTCTTGATTATTTTGTGGAAAATATATTTTATTAAAATTGTGACGATTTTAGTATATTTTCCGTTTGGTCTTTGGGGGACAACATGTCCCTATTTGACAAAATCACGAAATATGAGGTGAAATGGCGCTCAAGGTTTCTCTACACGAAAATGACATCAAAGACCTCGTGCAATCAAAACAGAGCACAACGCACATGTTGCAAAGTCTCAATAGGGAACACCTTTTGTCAAATGGAAGAAAATAACTTTTGAACATAGAGAAAAGGCAACTCAAATCCACAATCCGGATTTTGCTTCACCACACCCCTAAAAAAAAGCTCCATCATATAATTCATAAAAGGAAAGAAACGCAATATATTTTTTCTCAGATTTTTTTCCTATCAAGAAATACAGGTCCTGATTTCTTTCCTACTATAAAAAAAGACAGAAGTCAAAAGAAAGGCAAAAAGGAAAGAAGATAAGCGAATTAAAAGGCAGGAAAAACAATAAAACCAAAACCAACGGCACCCACCGAACTCTTTCTTTTTTTTCCTCCTTTCTCCTACCGCGCTTACCTTTTTCTCTACTCTATATCTTCCTCCATTCCCCTCACACGCAAAAGCTTCCCCTCCATGGGCACCTTCGCCTCCTCCCCATCCTCCTCCGCCTCCCCCTACCCCGGACTCCGCTCGCCCTTCGACTCCGCCGCCGACGCCTCCCTCCCGCAGCAGGCACTGGACTGTGGAGCCTCGAGCGATGCTGCTGCCCTCCTGCCCGCTACATGTTCGAGGAAATGCCTTGGATGTGCAGATCCCAAGAAACGCTAGGATTAGGCGCTTTGCGGGGTCCCTTTTAGCTCCCCTCTAACAGTTTGTGGCTCTTCGTTTTGGCGTGCTTGTTTTCCCGTGATTTGTGGTGTGTAATTTGGTACAGGGTCTACTGAGAAATCAAGAAGTTGCTAGGTTTGGGCCTCCTCGGCAGTTGGTTTTTGTGGTTTTTGGTGCTTTTATGGGAGTTCCCGTCGCGCGGAAGTCCGATTCTTGGGTTACCGACCTTGCGATGACGGACTGCGGCGGCGGCGACCGCTCCGACCTCGGCGTCCGGCCTATTAACGGTGGCCGAGGTGCTGCTGTGGAGCAGCGCGGTGACGGGTTGGATGGGGCTACGATGTCCCCACCGGAGCGTGTCCCCACACCGTCTTCGTCGAGGTCTGCTGGGTGGCGGCGTTTCTCCTCACCTGGTCCTCTCCGATGCTCAACGCCAGGGTGAGTATTTGACTTCCTTACATTCCTTGGAGGGCATAACTTGATATGTTGACTGAATAAAATTTGTTGGATGTAGGAGTATTGGTTATGAAGACGGTGAGGACTCTGACCGAGACCGGTATTTCTCCCCGGGCAGTGAGTTTTCTCAAGATACTTCTGATACGGATTCCATGAGCACAAGTATTAGTAGGCTGTACACATTCAGGTTGGGAAATTCGAGCCCGTTATATAGTCCTATGAAACGATCGGGACAAGTAGGCACAAGTCCTCCCTCCGGGATAAATGGTGATGCCAGCCAAAATTCTCCTATATACTCATTGAATTCTGGCCATGGCTACGATGATGGTGATTATTTGATGGGTTCACCCAATTGCGATGATGAACATCATGACAATATTATACAGCCAATTGATTTTGAGAGTAATAATGGACTCATATGGCATCCTCCGCCGCCTCAAGATGAGGGTGATGACTCCGAAAACAGTTTCTTTCAATACGATGACGATGATGATGACAGTGCTATTGGTGATGGGAAGACCTTTGAACGTGTTAACCATGAGTATGGTGGTAGTGAGGATTTACCAGGGACCAAAGGAAAACAGAATATAGCTCATAAAGAGTTCTTAAGGAATGCTTTACATGGGCATTTCAGGGCTCTTGTGTCCCAATTGCTCCAAGGTCATGGAGTTGACCTCGTGGATGGATGGTCGGACATAGTATCCTTATTAGCATGGCAGGCAGCTACCTTTGTGCAGCCAGATACAAGCAAAGGTGGTAGCATGGATCCCACCAACTATGTCAAAGTTAAATGTGTAGCATCAGGGACTCCCAACGATAGGTATGCCCTATAAAGCTATAATGATTCAGCTGTGTTGAGTGATTATATGATATTTTTTCATGGTATTTTTGGAGCTAAATGATTATTCACCTGTTTATTTGCAGTACTTTCATTAAAGGCGTTGTTTGTTCTAAGAATGTAAAACATAAACGAATGGTGTCAAAGCATGAGAATCCTAGAATTCTTCTTTTGGGAGGAGCACTGGAACATCAAAAGGTTACAAACAAACTAGCATCGATAAACAGCATTCTTGAACAGGTAATGCCTCCATTCTTTGTCAGCTGAAATGTATTTATCCTAATAGCTCTCAGTATGCCCGTAGTTGACATTAAAAGTGTGATGTGTACAGGAAAAGGAATATCTTAAGAATGCTGTTGCAAAGATAGAGGCCCAACGGCCTCATGTCTTGTTGGTTGAAAAGAGTGTGCCGATGTATGCTCAACAGCTTCTTGCAAAAGATATATCTTTAGTACTGAATGTCAAGAGATCACTTCTAGAACGGATATCACGCTGCACAGGTGCTAAAATTGCTTCATCCATTGACAATGTCACTTCAGCAAGACTTGGACAATGCCAAGCTTTCTGGATTGAAAGAGTTGCAGAATCTTTAGCCCCGATGGACTCTAACAGAAAATCTATCAAGACACTGATGTTCTTTGATGGTTGTCCAAGACGCTTGGGCTGCACGGTAATGCAAATAGAACTGTTTGCTACCTTTAACGATCTTGCTCAATTTCATAAAAAAAAATGAAGGGTCAATTATCATCATATTGTTACTTTGGTCCTAATTTTATACACGTATTCTTCAATACTATTTTTTGGCATTATTTTACTCTCTGCTGAGGATGGCAATCTTGAGCTCCGCTCTGTGCCTATCTATTGTGGCAGTTTAATTGTGCAAGACATATCTAATACAACCAACGATTTTTTTCCTAGGTCCTCCTAAGGGGCACATCCTATGAAGAGTTAAGGAAGGTCAAACTTGCTCTGCAATTTGCTGTATTTGCAGCATATCAACTATCACTGGAGACTTCATATCTTGCAGATGAGGGTGCAACACTACCAAAGACCCCTTCGGATCTTCCAACTCGTCCACTTGAGAAGCATATGAATGGTGGAGATATTTCCTCAAGTAATTCTCGGCAGAATTTGAATGACCTTCAAATCATTGGTGACAGAACTTCAGAAAAGGGCTGCATTGTGCCTCTAAATTTCCTTGATGGTTCTTCAAAAGTGTTAACTATCGACCAATCCCTTTTGAAACCTAACTTTGGTCAGGAAGAATACATTCCTGGAACTGATGACAAGTTTTCTCATCCCCCAACATTGTTTATCGATAATGATTGTGAATCACCTCTAGTTGGAAAAGGGACACCAACAGATTTGCAATACCCTGATGACGTTCATCGAGATGAGATGGTTGGTGGGATTTATAGAGTTGAAAGTGAGCTGGACAATGGTTGCCATCATACATCAGACGAAGAACATGCAGGAGTAACCGTACCTGATCATAACGAGAACCCCACCGAGTATTTCTCAACATCCGAGAATGCACAGAGCATTTTGGTTTCCTTGTCCGTTGCATGCCCTCAGAAAAGAATTGTATGCAAGCAATCTCAGCTCTTTCGTATAAAGTTCTACGGTAATTTTGATAAGCCACTTGGGAGGTATTTTCGTGAAGATTTATTTTATCAGGTACTGTATTGTCATCCATTTTCCTGTTTGGTTGCAAGTAGATACCTAGTAGGCTACTACTACCTTATTAATGTGTTCCATCGTTGCTGCAGACTTCGTGCTGTGAATCTTGCAAAGAACCTGCAGAATCTCATGTCCAATGTTATACTCATCAACAAGGCAGTCTTTCAATAGGTGTTAGAAATCTTGAATCTGTAAAGCCGTTACCTGGACGGAATGATGGGAAGATATGGATGTGGCACAGGTGCCTCCGTTGCAAACAAAAAAATGGAAACCCTCCGGCAACACACAGAGTAGTGATGTCTGATGCAGCATGTGGACTTTCTTTTGGGAAGTTTCTTGAACTTAGCTTTTCGAATCACACAACAGCCAATCGAGTTGCCTGCTGTGGACATTCCCTCCAGAGGGACTGTCTTCGTTTTTATGGGTATGTGGTGGATTCTTGTATTCAACCTTCTCAAATTTAAGGTCAATGTAACTGTTGCCATTCTCCATGAACAGGTTCGGAAGCATGGTTGCTGTCTTCCGTTATTCTCCTGTGGACATCCTATCTGTCAACTTGCCACCCTCAGTATTAGACTTTGCTTATCCAGTAGCACAAGATTGGCTCATTGAGGAGGCTGGTGATGTATGTTCATTTGAATATAAGTTTGTTTATTTACGGCCTATTTGGCCTAGCTTGAAGTTGAAGCTGAGTAAATCACCCAGCTTTTTAATAAGCTGAAGCTTATAAGTTGTGGTGGAGTTGCTTCTTAGCCTTTCACCATCCTATCTCCCACCTCTCTCTAGCCGACTTCCGTTATAAGCTAATGCACTCTGAGAAGCTAGTTTTGTGGGCTTCTCCACCATTTGGCCCTAAAGCTAGCTTTATGGAGCAAATTTAAGCTGGGTGTTGGGAATGCCCCCTTTGACATATTTCTGTGTAATTTATTGCCCTATTTAAATGGTTGACTTGTCTTGCAGGTAGCCAATAGGAAGGATAACTTTTACAGGGTGATTTTTGACAATCTTGACTGCATTGAAAAGACAGTTTCAGCCCAAGAAGATGTGAGCATGAAGGCGGGCTTGTATAAACATGTTGTTGATCTGAAAGATCTGATTAAAGTTGAGTGGAAGAAATATGACGTAAGTTAAACTGTTACATGGTTTTATTCTGCTGTTAAAGTATGTGGTAGGCTACATACTGTGCTGGTGGGTTGATTTTTTTTTTTCATATGTGCACACCATTTTTCAGGTTTTGTCGGGGTTTGGTAGCATACAGAACTTACAAACAATTGGAGAACCTGTAGATGTTCTAGAGCTCAACCGCCTGAGGCGAGAGCTTGTACTTGATGCACATGTATGGGATCGCCGTCTGCACATGATGCACTCACTCACCAAGAAAAACTGTACTGCGGCAACTGATCCACAGTGTCCTAAGAAGTTTCCTGAAAGCGTGTTAGAGGATTCAAAGGCTGAGATTTCCAGCACACAGGAGAATATGGAGAAGTCACTAGAATATTCTCAGTCAAGTTCTTTTATCATGGATAGTGGGAAGCCATTGCTCAGAAGAGAACATGGTGACACAACTGTGTCACATTCTGGGTTGACCAACATAGATGAAGTATACCACCAGTCTGTTGAAGGCTCTGCTAGTTCTGCTGGTCTCCACATTGTCCCGCACCCATGTGAAGTACAGAGCAATGGGGTGGTGGCTGATGAACTTAAGCTTGAGAAGACATTGGAGAAGTCAGAGTCTTCTCCATCAAATCTTTCTGATAGAATTGACTTGGCATGGACTGGCTCTGGCGTTGAGACACTTCTAGTCGCACCTACTGCTCTGATGAATGGCTCCTCATACCAGAATGTTATGGCTCCAATTAGAATTAAATCATTTGATTCTGGAATCAATTTCAGAAATGGGTTATCACCTGTCGACGATTCAAATGTAAGCATAAGAAGAGCTTATTCCCAAAGGCCTCCTAGGGCGCTTGAGAGAACAGGCAGGGGTTTGTCCCCGACCTTCACAAATAAGCTGTCACTTCCTGGTATGGTTGATGGTGAGGGTCGTTTCCTTCTATCACAAAGTGTTTCAGACGTTGTTGTTCCAGTGTATGATGATGAGCCATCCAGTATGATAGCCCATGCCATGACTGTTCCAGGATATCGTAGTTTCATGTTGCCAGTGCTGAATCTGCATAATGAATTGGACAGACCTAGTGTTTTGAACTCTCTGGATCAGAATTCTACTTCTAGAAGCTGGTCAGATGTATCTCAAATGAATTCCAAGGATACTCATTTGACGGTTTCTTTTGAGGATGAAGACTCATGTTCTGTGGATAAGGCAAAATTTTCTGTCATATGTTATTTTGCAAAGCAGTTTGATTCAATCAGAAAAAAGTGTTGTGCAGATGAACTGGATTACATTCGTTCTTTGAGCCGGTGCAAGAGATGGAGTGCTCAAGGTGGCAAGAGTAATGTATACTTTGCCAAGACACTGGATGACAGATTTGTCATAAAGCAAGTGACACGGACGGAATTAGATTCATTTGAGGACTACGCAACTGAGTACTTCAAATATATAACAGAGTCTGTATCCTCTGGAAGCCCAATTTGCCTTGCTAAAGTTCTTGGTCTTTACCAGGTTTGTACCGCTTTAAGTTTATTCTCATGTGTTTCTAGGGTCCTGTAAGATTAAATTATTTTTAAACTTAACTGCGACCCATCTGTGCACTAGGTCGTTGCCAAGAACATGAAAGATGGAAAGGAACTGAAGATGGAATTAATGGTCATGGAAAACATATTTTTCAAGAGGAAGGTATCAAGAATATATGACCTGAAAGGATCCCTGCGTTCCCGTTACAACCCTGATACATCAGGAAACAACAAGGTTCTCTTAGATCTCAATCTATTAGAGACACTTCATACAAAACCCATTTTTCTTGGAAGCAAAGCAAAAAGAAGGTTGGAACGAGCTGTCTGGAATGATACTTCTTTTCTGGCAGTAAGTGACTTTACTCACTGTGTTGTGTATGTCTGTTGTTTACATGCTTGTAATATATTCTAGGGTGCACCGACCTAGTATGTCTAGAAGGCCTCGGATACCAAGATGACAAGATCTTGAAAGCTGCTCGATTTCAACCAATTTATATACTGTTCCAGTGAAAGCTAGATGGGTTAAATAGTTATGCACATGTTTACACTTTTCACACTTAGTACTTTGAAATATTGTTTTCTGAAATAATAATGCTGAAATAGCTATGAATCTTGGAGCCTGTAGCTCAACTTTTGGTGCAGCCACGGGGGCCTAACTAGAATAAGATGATCTGTTTACTTGATATTGGAGATGGGTTTCTTGAGGGTTAACCATTTAAGGGGCTGTAGTTTTATTTCTGTGGATTATAAGGAAGCTATAAGAAATATATCAACACAGTCCTGGTTCCCCTTTCTGCCACTGGTGCGCCTGCGGTCACAGCATGGTCTTGCTACTCTGGTCCAGATCCCCATCTGATTCTAATCCATGACATGACTTAATTTTGCATGTTTCTAGGTGGACAGCACACGGGCCCCTTGTTTCTTTTACTGAAACAGTAGAAGTTTCCTTAAATGTGTTAAATGCTTCCTACCTTCATATTGCTGACATCCAAAGTGGTTATAAAGATAAACTTATAAAACAATATTGGTGAGAAGCTAAAGGATTGATGTGAAGGTGAACAACCCTTTGATGAGCCGCAACATGTGGTTCTTTAGAGCAAATTATCGAACTTGCAGCCACACATGACGTGTTTTCTTTTTCCAAAAGTTGAAACATTGTCGCCAGGCTGGTGGATGATTTTGGTTGGTCAACATGGCAACTATCAGTCGAGTTATTAGTTCATTTGGCTATTCGGATCTGGCTTGGTCAAGTCAACGGCCACCCTGGGCTTGGCTTAGCATCGTTAGTATATTTTCCGTATCTGTTTGACAAAATCGATCTTGAATGATTAGTATTGTTGAGGTGTAGCATATGAAGTGAATATTGTATGTCTCCAGTTGCTCTTTGGCATGCACGATCTATTCTCATTGGTGCTGCCTGTTTCCTTGTTTGCAGTCGGTGGGTGTGATGGACTACTCCCTCTTGGTTGGCATCGACGAGGAGAAGAAAGAGCTGGTGATGGGGATCATTGACTATCTCCGCCAGTACACGTGGGACAAACAGCTGGAGACCTGGGTGAAGGCGTCGGGGATTCTAGGGGGCTCCAAGGAGGGGATGCCCACGATCATTTCTCCAGACCAGTACAAGAAGAGGTTCAGGAAGGCCATGTCAAAGTACTTCCTGACTGTCCCTGACCAATGGTCACCTTGAATCGTCGCCACTTGATGCCTACTATTATTTGCCTATTCGAGTGCAAGATGGGGTGATAGCAACTGGGAAGCGGCACATTGTTTTCTTTCTATTTTTTCTTTGGTTTTGTTAGAATAGTCGATCAATCTGCGCCTTTTGTATGTTATTTTTGCTCACATCAGGCTGGACTGGGGTCGCTGGAGAGGGCGTAAGGTAAAGGTTGTCCCCATCCAGGCAGAGCCTAGGGATCGATATGTGTATATTATATATAACAATGCTACACTGTAACATGAAATGAAATGCAGAGAAATTAAAATGCGTGAGTTTCCTTACAAAGGCAACGGTCGATCCTTTCTTGGCTGGTGCTCTTAACAATTAACTTACTAGTTACTTCCCTCAAAAAAAAAAAAAAGAAGAAGAAGAAGGAACTTGCGTTACTACTGCCTTCATTCCATAATATGGCTCGTATAAACTTTCATAAACTTTGATCAAGTATATAGAGAAAATTATCTACATCTATGATACCAAATGTATAATCATTGGATATGTCATGAGACATACTTCTATATTATTTTTATCTGATGTTATTGGTGTTGATATTTTTCTCAATAAACTAGGTCAAACTCTACAATGTTTAACTTTCTGAAAAAGAAATGGAGCAAGGCTGAATATCTTCATTTGACCTATTTCTTTTGAAAATGCTAAAAAATTTAGACATGGAAAATCGAACGTTTTCCACGACAACTTATGTTGACGTGAGGATGATAAATTTAGTTTGCGAGCACGTCAGTTTTCTGGCAAAAAATGAAGTGTGGCGGATTTACCATGCTCACTCGCCAACGAAACTTGTCATCCTCGACAAACATAATTTTTTATAAGGTTTATTTTGTCCAAAATCTGATGTTCGCTAGATATTCCAGTCCTTCTCTTGTGACCTCTGCACATGAAGTTCAGACTTCCAAAATTCTATGCATTGTTTTTCTAGATGGCCTATTTAGAAAAATAATATGCATAACTATTGGATGCTATTCAGCCTTTCAATGTTTTAATTATGGATAGTTTCTCTTTTCAAGTGCAACGGAAGAAAATTAAACGAAATCGCCACATACAACGCACATCGCCGGAAGGCCTAAAATAAATCCAAAAAAATGCGAGCATAAGTGTCAAGTCTAGAACTTTAACCCTGGTAGACTAAGGAAACCATAGTCCTCCTAACCATCCAACCACATTCACTTGACTCAGATCGTTAGGAAACGGATTTATTCATTGGCTCGCGTGTTGTGAGATGGGACAATTCCGCCATAGGTCCCGGGGTGCTTCAAGCCCATCCATGTATGACGCTATAGGTAATAGGTGGGACCGGTATCGAGCACATTGTGGACTCTGCTTCAAGCCCATCCATTGCGCGGAAGTTGCAACGTGGCGGGGATAGGTGTCACTTGTCCATCTTGCTCAATTTCTTCCTAGCTGTGTTTTAGGCATCTTTGATCAGCTGAAATCCAATTTAACAAAAGACCTTGCAAACTAAATGCAGCTCCGACTTTTAGCTTTTTATGGTGAAAATTATTCTATTAGGATTCAAGTCCTGGACTTTAAACGCTTGCTCGCAGTTTTTAGATTTATTTCAGGTTTTTAATGATGTTTTGTTCAGTAAGAGATGATGTTTTCATCGACTACTACAAAGCACATGGGATGACTTCGTCAATATCGTTCATAAGGCTGCTCCCGTATTTCTTGATCTATGCCATTTTGTACAAACGAGCCCAAATTTTTTATTTCACATGTCTTTTTTTTAAAAGGTCTAAGGTCATATATTAATTATTGTCTTACAAACACATCCTCACAGAAGAATAAAATTACATTATATTTTTTTGGGGATGCTGAAATTTTTCCTCGTGCATCCACTGGCTACCCGCCGTGATCATAGCTCGAGTGACCGCGATATGCAAGCAAATAGACGCCCCGAAGAAATAAATGCAAAAAAGGGCTTGTAGAAACTTTGAAAACAATAAAAACACGGATCCACCGGTAACAACACCGACTGGATCCCGGAGAACCTGATGGAAACACAACTCCACAGCTCTCTACCGACAATAAGCACACCAGCTGTTAGGGCATATTTCTCCCTGAGTAGTTTTGGTGATTGATGACAATGCCTTCGCGGACTAATCGTGTGCATTGAGCATTTCAGATATCTTATGTCTAGGCACAAGACGATTCAGTGCCCCTCGGAGTCTATCGAAGACAGTTGCTTTCTATGTTTCTTTTTGGTGGATTTGCGTCATAGGAAAGCCATACTATTAAGAGGGGGTCTGCTTTGGAAAGGTTAGGGCGGAATCAGACGTACACATCTGTTTCTTTGCACCACCTTCCCCTCGCCTCTTTGGAGCTCCAGTCCGTTTTCCATGTCTGGGCATATTGAAGGCAACAAGGTGCATGTTTTCAGTGGCTAGCGGTAGTACAGCTCAATAGCGGTAGTACCGCAGGTGCCAGCGGTAGTACCGCTGTCGCCAGCACCTGTTGCGTGCGCCTACGGTAGTAGGTGCGGATGTAGTCTTTTACTACCTCTCTCGAGCGGTAGTACCGCAGAACTATGTCCGGTACTACCATGCCGGATTTCTGCACAGTCTCTACTTCAGCGGAGGTAGACACGGAAGTAATTTTTTACTTCCATGTACCTCGTGTGGCCATTGGGAACTACTCTACGCTAGTACCGTAAGGGCCTGCGGTAGTACCGCTCCGGCGGTTCTACCTCTTGTTGCCTCATGCAGTAGTTCTTCCTCATTCACTACCATGCGTGTGGTAGTACCGCACCAGGCAGCAGTAGTACATCAACCTCTTGCGGTAGTACCGCGACGTGGTGCGGTAGTACCGCAGTGCACGGGCTGGGGGGTAACGGGTGGATTCTTTCCCCCACTATATAAAGGGGGTCTTCTTCTCCAAGAAGACCATCTCTTCTTCCCCAAGCTCCATTGTTGCTCCAAAGCTTATTTTTGCCCGATCTCTCTTCCTAGCCAGTCAAACTTGTTGATTTTCTAGGGATTGGTTGAGAAGGCTCGGATCTACACTTCCACCAAGAGAAATTTGATTCCCCCCCCACTAATCCCTTGCGGATCTTGTTACTCTCGGGTGTTTGAGCACCCTAGACGGTTGAGGTCACCTCGGAGCCACATTCCATTGTGGTGAACCTCCGTGGTATCATTGGGAGCCTCCAATCAAGTTGTGGAGATAGCCCCAACCTTGTTTGTAAAGGTTCAGTCGCCGCCTTCAAGGGCACCACTAGTGGAATCACGACATCTCGCATTGTGTGAGGGTGCGAGGAGAATACGGTGGCCCTAGTGGCTTCTTGGGGAGCATTGTGCCTCCATACCGCTCCAAGGGAGACGTACTACCCCCAAAGGGAAGGAACTTCGGTAAGACATCCTCGTCTTCACCGGCTCCACTTGTGGTTATCTCTGCCCTTTACTTTGTGCAAGCTTTCATTGTGTTGTATCCCTTGCTTGCACTTGTTGTTGTTTGTTGTTAGCATCATATAGGTTGTTCACCTAGTTGCACATCTAGATAACCTATTTGTTGCTAAACCTAATTTGTTAAGAAGCTAAAAATTGGTAGTTTCCTATTCACCCCCCTCTAGTCAACCATATCGATCCATTCAATTGGTATCAGAGCCACGTCTCTTTATTAAGGGTTTCACCACCCGAAGAGTATGGTTGACATCGAGGAGGTTGTGCCCGAGGCCATGGAGTTGACTTTGATCACTCTAGACGACTTAAATGAAGCTGTGGCTTCACTTAAGACGTCTATGAGGGCCGAAGTCAAGTCCATGCTTAAAGAATTACTTGAGGGGATGAAATCCACTCTCGATCCCTTGCTTGTGGTTAATCCCACGACATAAGAGTAGGTGGCCAATTTTGCAAAGGAAGGGGCTAAAGGTACTCATGTTCCTTCCTCTCATGACAAGAATGGGACGGGAACCTTTGCCGCGGTTCCCCCTCCCTCGGTCTATGGAGGACCGGTCCCCATAGCTCGCATTAATATTCATGGTCCTCCTCCCAAGATTGTTAAGGGTGATTTTTCTAATTGTATCTTTCACATTAAGTCTCATTTGAATCATTGCTCAACTAACCTTTGGAGACTCATTGAGCAAGGATTCTACCCGCATGATCCAAACGATTTCACCCCAAGAGAAGAAGTGGACAATCAATACAATCACTCCACATTGTTCATTCTTCAAGAAGCGGCCCCCCTGAAGATCTATCGCACCTATGACCTTTCACTCATGCAGATGATTTTTGGGAGCACATTGTTTCTATGTACAAGGGGAGCTCAAGCATCCAACGGTCCAACTTTGAAGCGGTCCTTGATGAGGCAGATGAATTTGTGATGCTTGAAGATGAGGATCCACGTGATCTTTACCGGAGGGTGACAACTCTTGCGGTTGCTCTCCAAGACCATGGAAGCAAGGATACGGATGACACTTGGTGAAGGAAATATGCCCTAGAGGCAATAATAAAGTTATTATTTATTTCCTCATATCATGATAAATGTTTATTATTCATGCTAGAATTGTATTAACCGGAAACATGATACAAGTATGCCTCTACTTGACTAGCTCATTAATCAAAGATGGTTATGTTTCCTAACCATAGACATGTGTTGTCATTTGATTAATGGGATCACATCATTAGAAGAATGATGTGATTGACATGACCCATTCCGTTAGCCTAGCACTTGATCGTTTAGTATACTGCTATTGCTTTCTTCATGACTTATACATGTTCCTGTAACTATGAGAAATATGCAACTCCCGTTTACCGGAGGAAAACTTTGGGTACTACCAAACGTCACAACGTAACTGGGTGATTATAAAAGAGTACTACAGGTGTCTCCGAAGGTACATGTTGAGTTGGCGTATTTCGAGATTAGGTTTTGTCACTCCGATTGTCGGAGAGGTATCTCTGGGCCCTCTCGGTAATGCACATCATTATAAGCCTTGCAAGCAATGTGACCAAATGAGTTGGTTACGGGATGATGCATTACGGAACGAGTAAAGAGACTTGCCGGTAACGAGATTGAACTAGGTATTGGATACCGACGATCAAATCTCGGGCAAGTAACATACCGATGACAAAGGGAACAACGTATGTTGTTATGCGGTTTGACCGATAAAGATCTTCGTAGAATATGTAGGAACCAATATGGGCATCCAGGTCCCGCTATTGGTTATTGACCGAGAATGGTTCTAGGTCATGTCTACATAGTTCTCGAACCCGTAGGGTCCGCACGCTTAACGTTACGATGACAGTTTTATTATGAGTTTATA
>NC_041393.1:139919188-140053195 GCF_002162155.2 Triticum dicoccoides | reverse complement strand
CCCCCTTCCTTCCCCCTCCTAGTAGGAGTAGGAAAGGAGGAGTCCTACTCCTACTAGGAGGAGGATTCCTCCTCCCTTGGCGCGCCCAAGGGGCCGGCCGGCCTCCCCCCTTGCTCCTTTATATACGGGGGCAGGGGGCACCCCAGGACACACAAGTTGATCTACGGATCGTTCCTTAGCCGTGTGCGGTGCCCCCCTCCACCATATTCCACCTCGGTCATATCGTCGTGGAGTTTAGGCGAAGCCCTGCGCCGGTAGAGCATCATCATCTTCACCACGCCGTCGTGCTGACGGAACTCATCCCTGAAGCTTTGCTGGATCGGAGCCCGGGGATCGTCATCGAGCTGAACGTGTGCTGAACTCGGAGGTGCCGTACGTTCGGTGCTTGGATCGGTCGGATCGTGAAGACGTACGACTACACCAACCGCGTTGTCATAACGCTTCCGCTTACGGTCTACGAGGGTACATGGACAATACTCTCCCCTCTCGTTGCTATGCCATCACCATGATCTTGCGTGTACGTAGGAATTTTTTTGAAATTACTATGTTCCCCAACAGTGGCATCCGAGCCTGGTTTTATGCGTTGATGTTATATGCACGAGTAGAACACAAGTGAGTTGTGGGCAATACAAGTCATAATGCTTACCCGCATGTCATACTTTGGTTCGGCGGTATTGTGAGATGAAGCGGCCCAGACCGACATTACGCGTACGCTTACGCGAGACTGGTTTCACCGTTGCGAGCACTCGTGCTTAAAGGTGGCTGGCGGGTGTGTGTCTCTCTCACTTTAGCTGAATCGAGTGTGGCTACGCCCGGTCCTTGCGAAGGTTAAAACAGCACTAACTTGACGAACTATCGTTGTGGTTTTGATGCGTAGGTAAGAATGGTTCTTGCTAAGCCCGTAGCAGCCACGTAAAATTTGCAACAACAAAGTAGAGGACATCTAACTTGTTTTTGCAGGGCATGTTGTGATGTGATATGGCCAAGACGTGATGCTATATTTTATTGTATGAGATGATCATGTTTTGTAACCGAAGTTATCGGCAACTGGCAGGATCCATATGGTTGTCGCTTTATTGTATGAAATGCAAACGTCCTGTAATTGCTTTACTTTATTACTAAGCGGTAGCGATAGTCGTAGAAGCAATAGATGGCGTAACGACAACGATGCTACGATGGAGATCAAGGTGTCGCGCCGGTGATGATGGTGATCACGACGGTGCTTTGAAGATGGAGATCACAAGCACAAGATGATGATGGCCATATCATATCACTTATATTGATTGCATGTGATGTTTATCCTTTATGCATCTTATCTTGCTTTGATTGACGGTAGCATTTTAAGATGATCTCTCATTTAATAATCAAGAAGTGTTCTCCCTGAGTATGCACTGTTGCGAAAGTTCTTCGTGCTGAGACACCACGTGATGATCGGGTGTGATAGGCTCTACGTTCAAATACAACGGGTGCAAAACAGTTGCACACGCGGAATACTCAGGTCATACTTGACGAGCCTAGCATATACAGATATGGCCTCGGAACACGAAGACCGAAAGGTCGAACATGAATCATATAGTAGATATGATCAACATAGTGATGTTCACCATTGAAACTACTCCATCTCAGGTGATGATCGGACATGGTTTAGTTGATTTGGATCACGTGATCACTTAGATGACTAGAGAGATGTCTGTCTAAGTGGGAGTTCTTAAGTAATATGATTAATTGAACTTAAATTTATCATGAACTTAGTACCTGATAGTATTTTTCTTGTCTATGTTTGTTTGTAGATAGATGGCTCGTGCTGTTGTTCCGTTAAATTTTAATACGTTCCTTGAGAAAGCAAAGTTGAAAGATGATGGTAGCAATTACACGGACTGGGTCCGTAACCTGAGGATTATCCTCATTGCTGCACAGAAAAGTTACGTCTTGGAAGCACCGCTGGGTGCCAGGCCTGCTGCTGATGCAACTGACGACGTTAAGAACGTCTGGCAGAGCAAAGCTGATGACTACTCGATAGTTCAGTGTGACATGCTTTACGGCTTAGAACCGGGTCTTCAACGACGTTTTGAACGTCATGGAGCATATGAGATATTTCAGGAGTTGAAGTTAATATTTCAAGCAAATGCCCGGATTGAGAGATATGAATTCTCCAATAAGTTCTATAGCTGCAAGATGGAGGAGAATAGTTCTGTCAGTGAACACATACTCAAAATGTCTGGGTATAATAATCACTTGATTCAACTGGGAGTTAATCTTCCTGATGATAGTGTCATTGAAAGAATTCTCCAATCAATGCCACCAAGCTACAAGAGCTTTGTGATGAACTATAATATGCAAGGGATGAACAAGACTATTCCCGAGCTCTTCGCAATGCTAAAGGCTGCGGAGGTAGAAATCAAGAAGGAGCATCAAGTGTTGATGGTTAACAAGACCACCAGTTTCAAGAAAAAGGGCAAAGGGAAGAAGAAGGGGAACTTTAAAAAGAACAGCAAGCAAGTTGCTGCTCAAGAGAAGAAACCCAAGTCTGGACCTAAGCCTGAAACTGAGTGCTTCTACTGCAAGCAGACTGGACACTGGAAGCGGAACTGCCCCAAGTATTTGGCGGATAAGAAGGATGGAAAAGTGAACAAAGGTATATGTGATATACATGTTATTGATGTGTATCTTACTAATGCTCGCAGTAGCACCTGGGTATTTGATACTGGTTCTGTTGCTAATATTTGCAACTCGAAACAGGGACTACGAATTAAGCGAAGATTGGCTAAGGACGAGGTGACGATGCGCGTGGGAAATGGTTCCAAAGTCGATGTGATCGCGGTCGGCACGCTACCTCTACATCTACCATCGGGATTAGTTTTAGACCTAAATAATTGTTATTTGGTGCCAGCGTTGAGCATGAACATTATATCTGGATCTTGTTTAATGCGAGACGGTTATTCATTTAAATCAGAGAATAATGGTTGTTCTATTTATATGAGTAATATCTTTTATGGTCATGCACCCTTGAAGAGTGGTCTATTTTTATTGAATCTCGATAGTAGTGATACACATATTCATAGTGTTGAAACCAAAAGATGCAGAGTTGATAACGATAGTGCAACTTATTTGTGGCACTGCCGTTTAGGTCATATCGGTGTAAAGCGCATGAAGAAACTCCATACTTATGGGCTTTTGGAATCACTTGATTATGAATCACTTGATACTTGCGAACCGTGTCTCATGGGCAAGATGACTAAAACGCCGTTCTCCGAAACTATGGAGCGAGCAACTGATTTGTTGGAGATCATACATACTGATGTTTGTGGTCCAATGAATGTTGAGGCTCGCGGCGGGTATCGTTATTTTCTCACCTTCACAGATGATTTGAGCAGATATGGGTATATCTACTTAATGAAACACAAGTCTGAAACATTTGAAAAGTTCAAAGAATTTCAGAGTGAAGTGGAAAATCATCGTAACAAGAAAATAAAGTTTCTACGATCTGATCGTGGAGGAGAATATTTGAGTTACGAGTTTGGTCTACACTTGAAACAATGCGGAATAGTTTCGCAACTCACGCCACCCGGAACACCACAACGAAATGGTGTGTCCGAACGTCGTAATCGTACTTTACTAGATATGGTGCGATCTATGATGTCTCTTACTAATTTACCGCTATCGTTTTGGGGTTATGCTTTGGAGACGGCCGCATTCACGTTAAATAGGACACCATCAAAATCCGTTGAGACGACGCCTTATGAACTATGGTTTGGCAAGAAACCAAAGTTGTTTCTTAAAGTTTGGGGCTGCGATGCTTATGTGAAGAAACTTCAACCAGATAAGCTCGAACCCAAATCGGAGAAATGTGTCTTCATAGGATACCCAAAAGAGACTATTGGGTACACCTTCTATCACAGATCCGAGGGCAAGATTTTCGTTGCTAAAATCGGATCCTTTCTAGAGAAGGAGTTTCTCTCGAAAGAAGTGAGTGGGAGGAAAGTAGAACTTGATGAGATAACTGTATCTACTCCCTTGTTGGAAAGTAGTTCATCACAAGAACCGGTTCCTGTGACAACTACACCAACCAGTGAGGAAGCTAATGATATTGATCATGAAACTTCAGATCAAGTTTCTACTGAACCTCGTAGGTCTACCAGAGTAAGATCCGCACCAGAGTGGTACGGTAATCCTATTCTGGAAGTCATGTTACTTGACCATGATGAACCTATGAACTATGAGGAAGCGATGATGAGCCCAGATTCCGCAAAATGGCTAGAGGCCATGAAATCTGAGATGGGATCCATGTATGAAAACAAAGTATGGACTTTGGTTGACTTGCCCGATGTTCGCAAGCCATTGAGAATAAATGGATCTTTAAGAAGAAGACTGACGCTGATGGTAATGTAACTGTCTATAAAGCTCGACTTGTTGCGAAAGGTTTTCGACAAGTTCAAGGGGTTGACTACGATGAGACTTTCTCACCCGTAGCGATGCTTAAGTCTGTCCGAATCATGTTATCTATTGCTGCATTTCATGATTATGAAATTTGGCAAATGGATGTCAAAACTGCATTCTTGAATGGATTTCTGGAAGAAGAGTTGTATATGATGCAACCAGAAGGTTTTGTTGATCCAAAAGGTGCTAACAAAGTGTGCAAGCTCCAGCGATCCATTTATGGACTGGTGCAAGCATCTCGGAGTTGGAATAAACGTTTTGATAGTGTGATCAAAGCATATGGTTTTATACAGACTTTTGGAGAAGCCTGTATTTACAAGAAAGTGAGTGGGAGCTCTGTAGCATTTCTGATTTTATATGTAGATGTCATATTATTAATTGGAAATGATATAGAATTTCTGGATAGCATAAAGGGATACTTGAATAAAAGTTTTTCAATGAAAGACCTCGGTGAAGCTGCTTACATATTGGGCATCAAGATCTATAGAGATAGATCAAGACGCTTAATAGGACTTTCACAAAGCACATACCTTGACAAAATTTTGAAAAAGTTCAAAATGGATCAGGCAAAGAAAGGTTTCTTGCCTGCGCTACAAGGTGTGAAGTTGAGTCAAACTCAATGCCCGACCACATCAGAAGATAGAGAGAAAATGAAAGATGTTCCCTATGCTTCAGCCATAGACTCTATCATGTATGCAATGCTGTGTACCAGACCTGACGTATGCTTAGCAATAAGCTTGGCAGGAAGGTACCAAAGTAATCCAGGAGTGGATCACTGGACAGTGGTCAAGAACATCCTGAAATACCTGAAAAGGACTAAGGATATGTTTCTCGTATATGGAGGTGACAAAGAGCTAGTCGTAAATGGTTACGTTGATGCAAGCTTTGACACTGATTCGGATGATTCTAAATTGCAAACCGGATACGTGTTTTCATTAAACCTTGGAGCTGTAAGTTGGTGCAGTTCTAAACAAAGCGTCGTGGCGGGATCTACATGTGAAGCGGAGTACATAGCTGCTTCTGAAGCAGCAAATGAAGGAGTCTGGATGAAGGAGTTCATTACCGATCTAGGTGTCATACCTAGTGCATCGGGACCAATGAAGATCTTCTGTGACAATACTGGTGCAATTGCTTTGGCAAAGGAATCCAGATTTCACAAGAGGACCAAGCACATCAAGAGACGCTTCAATTCCATTCGAGACCAAGTCCAAGTGGGAGACATAGAGATTTGCAAAATACATACGGATCTGAATGTTGCAGACCCGTTGACTAAGCCTCTCTCACGAGCAAAACATGATCAACACCAAGACTCCATGGGTGTTAGAATCATTACTATGTAATCTAGATTATTGACTCTAGTGCAAGTGGGAGACTGAAGGAAATATGCCCTAGAGGCAATAATAAAGTTATTATTTATTTCCTCATATCATGATAAATGTTTATTATTCATGCTAGAATTGTATTAACCGGAAACATGATACATGTGTGAATACATAGACAAACATATAGTCACTAGTATGCCTCTACTTGACTAGCTCATTAATCAAAGATGGTTATGTTTCCTAACCATAGACATGTGTTGTCATTTGATTAATGGGATCACATCATTAGAAGAATGATGTGATTGACATGACCCATTCCGTTAGCCTAGCACTTGATCGTTTAGTATACTGCTATTGCTTTCTTCATGACTTATACATGTTCCTGTAACTATGAGAAATGTGCAACTCCCGTTTACCGGAGGAACACTTTGGGTACTACCAAACGTCACAACGTAACTGGGTGATTATAAAGGAGTACTACAGGTGTCTCCGAAGGTACATGTTGAGTTGGCGTATTTCGAGATTAGGTTTTGTCACTCCGATTGTCGGAGAGGTATCTCTGGGCCCTCTCGGTAATGCACATCATTATAAGCCTTGCAAGCAATGTGACCAAATAAGTTGGTTACGAGATGATGCATTACAGAACGAGTAAAGAGACTTGCCGGTAACGAGATTGAACTAGGTATTGGATACCGACAATCAAATCTCGGGCAAGTAACATACCGATGACAAAGGGAACAACGTATGTTGTTATGCGGTTTGACCGATAAAGATCTTCGTAGAATATGTAGGAACCAATATGGGCATCCAGGTCCTGCTATTGGTTATTGACCGAGAATGGTTCTAGGTCATGTCTACATAGTTCTCGAACCCGTACGGTTCGCACGCTTAACGTTACGATGACAGTTTTATTATGAGTTTATAAGTTTTGATGTACCAAAGTTTGTTCGGAGTCCCGGATGTGATCACGGACATGACGAGGAGTCTCGAAATGGTCGAGACATAAAGATTGATATATTGGACTACTATATTCAGACACCGGAAGTGTTCCGGGTGATTTCGAAGAAAACCGGAGTGCCGGGGGGGTTACCGGAACCCCCCGAGAGAGTATTGGGCCTTATGGGCCTTAGGGGAAAGGAGAGAGGGGCGGCCAGCATGGGCCGCGCCCCCCTCCCCCCTCTGGTCCGAATTGGACTAGGAGGGGGGGGGGGCGCCCCCCTCTTTCCTTCCCCCTCCCCCCTTCCTTCCCCCTCCTAGTAGGAGTAGGAAAGGAGGAGTCCTACTCCTACTAGGAGGAGGATTCCTCCTCCCTTGGCGCGCCCAAGGGGCCGGCCGGCCTCCCCCCTTGCTCCTTTATATACTTGGCAGGGGGGCACCCCAGGACACACAAGTTGATCTACGGATCGTTCCTTAGCCGTGTGCGGTGCCCCCCTCCACCATATTCCACCTCGGTCATATCGTCGCGGAGTTTAGGCGAAGCCCTGCGCCGGTAGAGCATCATCATCATCACCACGCCGTCGTGCTGACGGAACTCATCCCCGAAGCTTTGCTGGATCGGAGCCCGGGGATCGTCATCGAGCTGAACGTGTGCTAAACCCGGAGGTGCCGTACGTTCGGTGCTTGGATCGGTCGGATCGTGAAGACGTACGACTACATCAACCGCGTTGTCATAACGCTTCCGCTTATGGTCTATGAGGGTACATGGACAACACTCTCCCCTCTCGTTGCTATGCCATCACCATGATCTTGCGTGTACGTAGGAATTTTTTTGAAATTACTACGTTCCCCAACACTTGGATCAAGCGCAAGTTCCTCGAGGCCATCATGCCATTCAACAAGGCCATGTCTTCCATGATTCGTCAAAGACCGGACTTTCACACCTTAACCTCAAGTGAAGTGTTGGATGAGTTTATTGCCATGAACATCATGAACAAGACCGCCACAATGCTCTTGCTCGTGTCCGGTCAAAGAAGAGAACTCCCACCCTTGCTTTGAAGGCCAAGTCCATTCCAGAAGAAGAAGAGTAGTGTGGTCCCGAAGACACCAAATATGCTTACCATGAGCACATGGCTCTTGCTTCAAGGCAATTTTTGAGCAACAAGAGGAACTCAAGGCCCAACTTCACCAAGAACAACCCGAGTGGGTCAAAGAACAAGCAATGAGTAAGGACTTGCTACAATTGCGGCACTATGAGTCACTTTGTGGTGGATTGCCCATACGAGAAGAGGGAAGACAATGGTGGCAAACTCATTCGCAAAGATAAAGCTAAGTCCTTCCCTAGCAAGAACAATTTCACCAAGAAGACTCCTCCAAAGGGCTTGGTGGCACATGAAGAGTACCCCTCTGTTGATGAAGATGAAGATACAAGTGGAGAAGGAATGGAAACAGCAACCATTGCCATTGCTACATCTTCTCCCTCCAAGGTATCTCTCTTCGGCGCCCCCAACGAAAACACCATTGCCAAGTGCCTCATGGCCAAAGGTATCAACAAGGTAACTCCTAACATCAAAACCACCATTATTACTACTCCTTCATTGCTAAATTGTGTTGATGAGAGTGAGGTGGAGAAAGTTGATGAGAATGAGTTCACAAAGTTTGTGAATAAGCTCAAGGGTGAATCCAAGAAGCACTTTGTTGCTCTCTTGGAACAAGTTGGTGAGGCCAATGCTATCATTGAGACTCATGAGGATACTATCTCCAAGATGGAGGGACATAGTCAGGATTATGCCGATGAGATTGCGGATCTTTCCAATGCTCTTGAGGAAGAGCAAGGTATTCATTTGGCTCTTGAGGAGTCACACAATGTTGATCATACTAAATTAACATAAGATCTTGATCATGCTATTGTTCTTTCCCGTGTGCTTAAATCTGAGAAATTTGCCCTTGGGGTTGACCATGATACGCTCAAGGAAGATTTTGACACTCTTGACAAGGCTCACCAGGTCTTGAAAGGTGTTCATGCATCTCTCAAAGAGTCTCATGATCAACTCCAACTGAAACTAACTAAGGAGATTTCCATGTGTCCTCCTTTCGTTCTAATTGATAATGCCCATGCTTCTAACCCGGGTTGTGAGCATGTGCATCTTGTGGAGGAAAATTCCAAGTTGAAGGAGCAACTTGAGAAGGGCCTTGTGACATGCATACAAGGTGAAAAGAACCTCAATGACCTTTTGATGAATCAAAGGGAAGTTGTGGGTAAGGAGGGACTTGGGTTTGCACCCAAGTCAAAGAAGAAGAAGAAGAAGAACAAGATCAAGGAAACTCTCCCACTTAAGGAAACTTTTGTCAAGGCGGGTGAGGATACTCATGAGAAGAAGAAGAACAAGGAAGTGGTGGTAATGCCAAGAAGGGCAAAACTGCCCCTAACAACAAAGTCGACGACTTTAACCCTTCTTATGTTTTGTGTCGTGCTAGTGATGGGCATGTTTATGCTAAATTTGTTTGTTCTTACTATGAGTACATTGAATGGTCTATTTGGGTTCCTAAGACCCTTGTTGCTAACATCAAAGGACCCATTCATGAATGGGTACCTAAATCCAAACATTGATCGCTTGTAGGTGTTTGCTTCCGTTGGGGTGTCATAGTTGCTCGATAGCGGAGCAACAAATCATATGACTCGATGCAAAGAATTGGTGGTGGATGTGCATCCAATTCCATCTATGCCCACCCATGTCCAATTTGGTGATGCCTCAACTTCTAAGGTATTGGGACTTGGTAAGGTGGTCATCTCTCAAGATTTAACTATTGAGAAAGTCATGCTTATTGAGTCCCTTGCATACAATTTACTTTCCGTTCGTAACCTTGCACTTATGGGCTTTGCAACATTCTTTTATCTTGATAATGTGGCCGTTTTGTGGAGCAAGACTCTTAAAGTAGCCTTTGTTGGGCATGTCGAGAACGGTTACTATGTGGTGAACTTTTCGAAGCATCCCACTAAGATCGCGACCTGCCTAATGGCTAAAGTTGATGTGGCTTGGTGTCGTGGGAAACCACGACCACCTATGGGACCAGGATGGCCCCTTGCTGGCGGTAGGGGGGAGTAGCATTGCACAAAGAGCGGACAAATGCAAGGCAGCATGACAGGGATCACATGGGCAGTTTTACCCTGGTTCGGGCCGCCGTGGGGCGTAAAACCCTACTCCTGCTTTGGTGGATTGATGGTGGAAAGGTGGTGGTGGTGCGTAGTACACTTTCCCGGCAGGGGTTGCCTCGGGGCGGTAGCGACTACACGCGTATGGGGGTTTGAGTGGTCTAAACTTCTAACCTCTCGAACCGTTGCCATGGGCCTCCTTATATAGATTAAGGGGTTACCGCAGTGGCAAATTAGTCATTAGACACTGATATGATAGAAAATAGTGCTATCATACCTAACTCTGTAGGCCGACATCATGCATTCAATGTGCCGCTTAGTGTCACGTCGTGGGTTGCCCGACAAGGCTTGCCGGGCTAATTCGCTAGCTCCACGCCTGCTCGCTTGACACATCACTAGATGGGTGTCATCTGTGGGTTTCCTTGGTAGGAAGTGGCCGCCATGTGGCAAATGGCTGCCACTTAATCATCCTACGTCTTGACACCGCACTGCTCGACGATGTGGGTCATGGTGGAGTTGTCAGTGAGGTGATCTGGCCCGCGCGAGTCCCGGCAGGCCCTTCCAGGGACGCCTTGGTCGTTTCCTTCTTGGGGTGGCCTCGCCCCTTGCTGGGCTCGCCTACTCGGCAAGGGAGGCTTCTCTCTTGATAATATCTGGCTCCTCTGTCTTAGTCTTGGTTCCTTCTGATATGTTAGTTGGTTCTTCGAGTCTCTTGGTCTCTTACTCTAGTGCTTCAATCTTGATCTTATGCCTGTGCACACTCAGGTCAACAGGCCCTGGGTCTGTTGCACCAACAGAAGCCCCCGGGCCTACCTCGAACACGCTGCCAAGTGTCGTCGGGGTAGTGCCTAACAAGTGCACAGGCAGCGCTGCTGAAGAGGTTGGATTCTTGAGATCTTCTTCGCCTCTTCGTTAGTCTTGATCTTGGGCCAGTTTTCGGTTTCCCGGCGTGTCGTGCAAAACCAATAGTGGCGGGGCCGCTCCAGTAATGGCCCGTGAATGACTTTAATGCACGGGGTAGAAACTGCCAATTCACTCTTCCCACCACACCCTTATCCTTAGCCACGTATGCCGCATGCATCGCGCGGGGTAGGTAATGGAGGCGCGTGGCATGGGAGAGCATAATGGTGAGGGCCCGACTTCCTTGAACTGGTGGAGGAGGGCGGTGGTCGCCCGCTGTGGATCCAGCCCCCAGTCACTCGTCTGCTTATAAAAGGAAGAGCGGGAGAGGAGCAGAGGCATCCAATAGTATCCTCCTCTTCTTCTGTCTTGCTCCATCTTGAATATGCCGGGAAGGGAAGCCTAGGGCCGGCCTCCAGGCTTTAGCTTCGAGTTGATAATGCCGAGCGAGGGTGCTAGTGCTTGGGGAGTGAGCTTGGTCCAAGTCCAAGGTGAGGGGCTCGGGATCATTGGAAATCCCATTACAACCTCTCTCCTTGGAGCCGGAGTTGATGTCGACGAGGGGTGTGCCTTCCTGCCCACCAAGGAGGGGAGCAGTGCGCCTCTTGCCTCTTGGCCGCCTTGGTCGTTCGCCGTCTCTCTGGAGAGGGTGCCGGGTTGGAGTCTCGGTCCTTCCTCGGAATGGCTTTGACAAAGGCGAAGCCAGGGGAGAAGGAGAAGACGGGAGGCAGGCCGTCCCGTAGGAGCACATCTACATCGATGCGTTTGTCTCGTACTGGCGACCTGCTGCCCATCTATCTGGCTTCTCCTCCCTTTTCCCGGTGTCATCATCACCATTTCTTGCGGTTGCCGGGAAAGGGCATGTCCCCTTGGCGCTTCCGCTTCCCTCAGGGGGCTTCTGGCTGGGCCTCGGCATCTTCCTGTACCGGTTCCTGTGATGGAGCTCCCCTTTGGTCCCAGGAGCGGTGATCAAGGGGCCGCCGAGGTGCTCCGCACGCCTTCCTTCTTTGCAGCCTCGCCACTCTCGGTCTTGTCAGGCTGTGCCCGCCAGCTCTTGACAAGGATGGGGGTGGTGTTGCGCTGGCGCATCGCCCGTCTTCTCCTTTTCCCGTCATGCTACCTGGGATGAGAGAGACAGGAAGAGGGGTTTACGGAGCACTTATCTTTTTTCAATCTTAAATCTGTAGGCACTTGCCAAATTTTAATTCAAACAATGTAATCTCTCATGTCCATGTTTGTGTTCTGTAATGCTTGTACTTGTATCAACATGTCAATGAAAAAGATGAACCTTGCCGGGAACTCGTGCATGTATATGTCCATGCAAAGGTGAGATGCCTCTTTAGTGTAAACAAACGAGTTTGTCCCGGCAGGCTATCTTGCCAGCCCCTCTTTTTGTTTGCCGGAGAACCTCATCTGCCGGGTTACAGACAGAAGGGCTTGCCCCCCGCCAATTTACTTTTATCAAAGGCAACTATGACCACCCTGACCGAAGCAACATTTAGGTCAGGAATGGGAGCACCTAAGTCTAGAAGGACTGACTAGTCTTTCTAATGCATAAGTTATAGCTTACATAACACGAATGGACAAGAGGTAGAACTTATCTGTTTGGCTTGCCGGGATCGCAGTGTCGGGCAGTCTTCTCACTCCTTTGTCGGAGCCAAGTCCATAGTGAGAACCTGAAACTTCACGTAGATGAGAGTGAATGCAGGATGCGATCCTATCTATGTGCATATGCATATGCTCATGAAAATGCTTATGCAGTGATCTGGATGCTCATGCATGCATGCAATCTAGGTTTCCCCCCCTACATCGCTTCTTTATTTTCTCGTGCACGAGGTCATCACCCCAGCTTTGTACAAGGGGTTACATGAAACTAAGGCAAGGCCTGTGGAAGCCTCGTGCCTTACGAGCAGAACTTGCGGAGCTGCTCAATATTCCATGAGTTTTGCAACGGAGTGCCATCTCCGGTCTCAGACGGACTGCACCGGGTCTGGTGACTCGTACTACCCGATAAGGGCCTTCCCACTTTGGTGACAACTTGTGTGTACCCTTGGCGGACTGAACGTGCCTAAGGACAAGGTCACCTTCCTCAAGACACCGGGCATGAACCCTGCGGCTATGATAGCGACGCAAGGCTTGCTAATAGCGTGCAGCACGCGTAGCAGCCCAAAGACGGTTCTCCTCGAGTAGCATAGCATCGTCATGCCGGTGCTGATCTTGCATGATTTCATTGTAAGCAAGTACTCAAGGCGACCCGTAAATGAGTTCTGTGGGGATAATTGCTTCTGCCCCATAGACCAGGAAGAAGGGAGTCTGCCCGGTAGCTCGGTTTGGTGTCGTTCTGAGGGACCAGAGAACTACTAGCAGCTCCTCGATCCACCGCCTGCCGTGCTTCTACATCGTATCAAAGGTTCTTGTCTTGAGTCCACGTAGCACTTTAGCATTCGCCCTCTCACCTTGTCCATTGCTCCGGGGGTGTGCCACAGAGGCGAATGGGATCTTGCATCCGAGGGCACGAACATATTGCATGAAGGCGCGGCTCGTGAACTAGGTGCCGTTGTCAGTGATGATCCTTGTCGGAACTCCGAAACGACACACCAGATCTGTCAAGAACTTGATAGCTGACTGAGTAGTAACCTTTCTCACGACAATCACTTCTGGCCACTTTGTAAACTTGTCGATGGCAACGAACAAGATTTCAAAGCCCTTGATTGCTCGGGGGAAGGGGCCGAGGATATCGAGCCCCCAGACCGAAAATGGCCATGATAGAGGGATTGTTTGAAGCGCTTGGGCAGGAAGGTGGGTTTTCTTGGAATGGAATTGACAGGCTTCACACTTAGTGAAAAGCTCGACTGCATCTTGGAGGGCTGTGGTCCAATAGAATCCTTTCCGGAATGCTTTCCGAACTAATGCCCTTGATCCAACATGGGAGCCGCACATTCATTTGTGTACCTCAGCCAGTAGTTCCTTTCCTTCTTCTCGACAGACACACTTCAATTTCACACCATTGGGTCTTCTTCTATAGAGAGTATCATCGACAAACTAATACATATTGGCCCTCTGGGCTACTCTTTCAGCTTCGACTTGATCACCGGGAAGCTCTCCGGTTTGGAGGAAGCGAACAATGTGCCTTTCCCAAGTTGGAGCCTATGGCTCGGTAACGAGGACTAGCGGCACCTCCTCCGCTGCAGGAGCACTAGCCTCGTGCGTGGTGGTCCGGCAGGCTGTGAGGAGTTGTTTCTGGCAGGGTCTCTGCCAGGAGCGGACGGCTCTACCGGGAGAGTCTTTCCGGTGTCCAACTTTCTCCTCTTCCAGGCCATTTTTGTTGGGGATACGGAGGGCTGAGTAAGATGTAGAACAAAAGTCCCTGGTTCCACAGGAAGCTTCTGTGTAGCACACTTTGACAGATGACCAGCTATGCTGTTTTCCGCACGGGGTACATGCTCTGTTTGTAATCCGTCAAAGTGCTCCTCCAATCTTCTCACTTCCTCGACGTATGCCTCCATCAATGGACTTTGATAATCCTTGTTGACTTGCCTCACTAGCTATGAATCTCCTCAAATGATCAGCTTCTTAATTCCCAATTTTGCTGCAATTCTGAGCCCGACAAGGAGCCCTTCATACTCTATTGTATTGTTGGTAGCTTCTTCCCATGCAAAATGCATCTGGACGATGTACTTCAAGTGTTCCCCGGAGGGGGCAACAAGAAGCACGCCAGCCCCCGCACCTTGCAGGGAAAAAGCACCATCGAAATACATAATCCATTCTTGGGGTGATTCCTTGCCGGGGATAACTATCTCTGTCACTTCCTCATCAGGGGTTGGCGTCCATTCTGCAATAAACTCTGTCGATGCCCTGCTCTGGACAGTTGTTGTGCTCTTAAACTTCAAACCAAAGCTGGATAGCTCCAAATCCCACTCCACTATTCTGCCGATAGCCTCTGGGTTTTGGAGTATCCGCTGCAACGGGAAATGAGTAACAACCACAATCTCATGGGCTTGGAAGTAGTGGCACAGTTTCCTTGAGGCCATGATGATACCAAAGATCAACTTTTGCACGCCAAAGTACCTCGATCTAGCCCCCCTGTAACAAGGAGCTGACGAAGTACACTAGGCGCTGCACCACTTTCTTCCTTGCCGTGTCCTTGGGGTTGTCATCATTGCCATGCTCATTGCTGTTCTGATCCTTATTTGGCCCTATCGGCCTCTGCTCACTCTCTTTCTCATCCACTCCTTGCTGTGCTACCAAGGTTGCGCTGACCACTTGGTTTGTTGCCGCCAAGTATGGCAATAATGGATCCTGGGGTTTGGGTGCAACCAGGGTAGGCACAGAGGACAGGTAGGTCTTCAACTCTTGCAAAGCTGCATCTGCTTCAGGGATCCACTTCATAGGACCTGCCTTCTTCAAAATCTTGAAGAACGACAGGGCACGCTCGATAGACTTGGATATGAATCTGCTTAGCACGACAACACATCCCGTCAGGCGCCTCACATCTTTGATTGTCCTTGGTGCTTGGATCTTCTTGATGGCCTTGATCTTGTCGGGATTGGCTTCGATCCCCCTATGGGAAACAAAGTATCCAATTAGCTTGCCGGAGGGGACACCAAACACACACTTCTCTGGGTTTAGCTTCAAGTTGATCTTGCACAGATTTGCAAACGTATCCTCCAAATCCTGAATGAGGGTTGCTCTGTCCTTGGTTTTGACCACAATGTCATCCATATAAGCCTAAATGTTTATGTGCAGTTGAGGTTCAAAACCAATCTAGACTGCCCTTGCAAAGGTGGACCCGACACTCTTTAATTCGAATGGCATGCGGACAAAGCAGTATGTACCGCATGGAGTGATGAATGGTGTCTTCTCCTCGTCCTCCTTTGACATGAAGATCTGGTGGTACCCAGAATAGGCATCCAGAAATGAGAGCAAATCATAACCTGAAGTGGAATCCACTATCTGATCAATACCGCCATGAATTTAGCCAAGGCCGGGCGTCCAAGGATCCCATTGTACGACAGGGGGAGATCAACTACGTCAAACACAATCTTCTCAGTCCGGTAGTTAAGCTCTCCCCCAAACATTATTGGAAACGTAATCTCCCCTTTAGGATGACTCTGCTACCTCTTGAGCATGCGTTGGTTTTCCCTTGAAGAGGAAAGGGTGATGCAACAAAGTAGCGTAAGTATTTCCCTCAGTTTTTGAGAACCAAGGTATCAATCCAGTAGGAGGCTACACTCAAATCCCTCATACCTGCACAAACAAATAAGAACCTTGCAACCAACACGATAAAGGGGTTGTCAATCCCTTCACGACCACTTGCAAAAGTGAGATCTGATAGAGATAATAAGATAAATATTTTTGGTATTTTTATGATATAGATTGGAAAGTAAAGATTGCAAAATAAAATAGATCGGAAACTTATATGATGGAAAATAGACCCGGGGGCCATAGGTTTCACTAGTGTCTTCTCTCAAGGTAGCATAAGTACTACGGTGGGTGAACAAATTACTGTCGAGCAATTGATAGAAAGTGCATAGTTATGAGAATATCTAGGCATGATCATGTATATAGGCAGTACGTCTGCGACAAGTAGATTGAAACGATTCTGCATCTACTACTATTACTCCACACATCGACCGCTATCCAGCATGCATCTAGAGTATTAAGTTCATAAGAACAGAGTAATGCATTAGGCAAGATGACATGATGTAGAGGGATAAACTCAAGCAATATGATATAAACCCCATCTTTTTATCCTCGATGGCAACAATACAATACGTGCCTTGCTGCCCCTGCTGGGAAAGGACACCGCAAGATTGAACCCAAAGCTAAGCACTTCTCCATTGCAAGAAAGATCAATCTAGTAGGCCAAACCAAACTGATAATTCGAAGAGACTTGCAAAGATAACAAATCATACATAAAAGAATTCAGAGGAGATTCAAATATTGTTCATAGATAATCTTGATCACAAACCCACAATTCATTGGATCTCGACAAACACACCGCAAAAAGAATTACATCGAATAGATCTCCAAGAAGACCGAGGAGAACTCTGTATTGAGATCCAAAGAGAGAGAAGAAGCCATCTAGCTAATAACTATGGACCCGAAGGTCTAAGGTAAATTACTCACACATCATTGGAGAGGCTATGGTGTTGACGTAGAAGCTCTCCGTGATCGATTCCCCCTCCGGCGGAGCATCGGAAAAGGCCCCAAGATGGGATCTCACAGGTACAGAAGGTTCCGGCGGTGGAAATAGTGTTTCGTGGTGCTCTTGGATGTTTTTAGGGTATATGAGTATATATATAGGCGAAAGAAGTCAGCCAGGGGAGCCACGAGGGGCCCATGAGGGTGGGGGCACGCCTCCCTGCCTCATGGCCGCCTCGTTGCTTCCTTGACGTCCACTCCGTCTCCTGGATTGTGTTTTTTCCAAAAAGGACTCTCCCGAAGGTTTCATTCCGTTTGGACTCCATTTGATATTCCTTTTCTGCAAAACACTGAGATAGGCAAAAAACAACAATTTGCATAGGGCCTCCAGTTAATAGGTTAGTCCCAAAAGTAATATAAAAGTGCATAGTAAAGCCCATTAAACATCCAAAACAGATAATATATTAGCATTGAACAATGAAAGATTATAGATATGTTCGAGACGTATCAAGCATCCCCAAGCTTAATTCCTGCTCACCCTCGAGTAGGTAAATGATAAAAATAGAAATTTTGATGTGGAATGCTACCTAACATAATTTTCAATGTAATTCTCTTTATTGTGGCATGAATGTTCAGATCCAAAAGATTCAAAATAAAAGTTTAATATTGACATACAAATAGTAATACTTCAAGCATGCTAAGCAAGCAGTTTATGTCTTATCAAAATAACATAGACAAAGAAAGCTTATCCCTACAAAATCATATAGTTTGGCCATGCTTCATTTTCGTCACACAAAATGCTCCCATCATGCACAAACCCGGTTTCAGCCAAGCAATTGGTTCATACTTTTTAACGCGCTTCAGCCTTTTCAACCCTCACACAATACATGAGCGTAAGCCATGGACATAGCACTACGGGTGGAGTAGAGTATGATGATAGGGATTATGTGAGGAAATAAAAAGGAGAAAGTCTCGCATTGACGCGGCTAATCAACGGGCTATGGAGATTCCCATCAATTGATGTCAATACGAGGAGTAGGGATTGCCATGCAACGGATGCACTAGAGCTATAAATTTATTAAAGCTCATCAAAAAGAAACTAAGTGGGTGTGCATCCAACTTGCCTGCTCACGAAGACCTAGGGAATTTTGAGGAAGCCCATCATTGGAATATACAATCCAAGTTCTATAACAAAAAATTCCCAATAGTATATGAAAGTGACAAAATAAGAAACTCTCTATCATGAAGATCATGGTGCTATTTTGAAGCACAAGTGTGGTAAAAGGATAGTAACATTGTCCCTTCTCTCTTTTTCTCTAATTTTTTTGGTGGGCTTCTTTGGCCTATTTTTTTATTTGGGCTTCTTTGGCCTCTTTTATTTTTCATAAAGTCCGGAGACTCATCCCGACTTGTGGGGGAATCATAGTCTCCGTCATCCTTTCCTCACATGGGACAATGCTCTAATAATGGAAATCATCACACTTCTATTTATTTACAACTCAATAATTACAACTCAATACTTAGGACAAAATATGACTCTATGTGAATGCCTCCGGTGGTGTACCGGGATATGCAATGAATCAAGAGCGACATGTATGAAAGAATTATAAAGGTGGCTTTGCCACAAATACGATGTCAACTACATGATCATGCAAAGCAATATGACAATGATGGAGTGTGTCATAATAAACGGAACGGTGGAAAGTTGCATTGCAATATATCTCGGAATGGCTATGGAAATGCCATAATAGGTAGGTATGGTGGCTGTTTTTAGGAAGATATAAGGAGGTTTATGTGTGATAGAGTGTATCATATCACGGGGTTTGGATGCACCGGCGAAGTTTGCACCAACTCTCAAGGTGAGAAAGGGCAATGCACGGTACCATAGAGGCTAGCAAATTGTGGAAGGGTAAGAGTGTGTATAATCGACTCACATTAGTCATAAAGAACTCATATACTTATTGCAAAAGTTTATTAGCCCTCGAAGCAAAGTACTACTACACATGCTCCTAGGGGAAGGGTTGGTAGGAGTTAACCATCGCGCGATCCCGACCTCCACTCATAAAGAAGGCAATCAAAGAACACCCCATGCTTCAAATTTGTCACACAACGTTCACCATACGTGCATGCTACGAGACTTGCCAACTTTAACACAAGTATTTCTCAATTTCATAATTACCCAACTAGCATGACTCTAATATTACTACCTTTATATCTCAAAACAATTATCAAGTATCAAATTTATCATAGTATTTAATGCACTCTATATGAAAGTTTTTATTATACCCAACTTGAATGCCCATCATATTAGGACTAAATTTACCATGCTGTTCTAAATGACTCTCAAAATAATATAAGTGAATCATGAGAGATCAATAATTTGTACAAAATAAAACCATCGCCGTGCTCTAAAAAGATATAAGTGAAGTACTAGAGCAAAATTATCTAACTCAATAGATATAAGTGAAGCACATAGAGTATTCTAATAAATTCTTATTCATGTGTGTATCTCCCAAAAGGTGTGTACAGCAAGGATTATTATGGTAAACTAAATAGAAAAGACTCAAATCATACAAGATGCTCCAAGCAAAATACATATCATGTGGTGAATAAAAATATAGCATCAAGTAAAGTTACCGATGGACGAAGACGAAAGAGGGGATGCCTTCCGGGGCATCCCCAAGCTTAGGCTTTTGGTTGTACTTGAATTTTACATTGGGGTGCCTTGGTAATCTCCAATCTTAGGCTCTTGCCACTCCTTATTCCATAATCCATCAAATCTTTAACCAAAAACTTGAAAACTTCACAACACAAAACTCAACAGAAAATCTTATGAGCTCCGTTAGCAAAATAAAACAAACCACCACTTTAAGGTACTGTAATGAACTCATTTTTTACTTATATCGGTATTAAACCTACTGTATTCCAACTTCTCTACGGTTCATACCCCCCGATACTAGCCATAGATTCATCAAAATAAGCAAACAACACACGAAAAACAGATCTGTCAAAAACAGAACAGTCTATAGCAATCTGTAACTTTCGAATACTTATGGAACCCCAACAATTCTACAAAAATAGGAAGTCCTATATAATTTGTTTATTAATCTTCTGCAAAAATATTCAACTGAAAATCACGTTTCTGTGATTTATGAAAATTATTCTCGTGCGTGCAAAAGTTTTTGTTTTTCGGACTATCACCCAAGATGATCCTATAGGTTTTACTTGGCACAAACACTAATTAAAACACAAAACCACATCTAACCAGAGGCTAGATGAATTATTTATTACTAAACAGGAACAAAAAGCAAAGAACAAAAATAAAATTGGGTTGCCTCCCAACAAGCGCTATCGTTTAACGCCCCTAGCTAGGCATAAAAGCGAGAATAGATCTAGGTATTGCCATCTTTGGTATTCAATTCATAGGTGGCTCTCATAGTAGATTCATAAGGTAATTTGATTTTCTTCCTAGGAAAGTGTTCCATACCTTTCCTTAATGGAAATTGGAATCTAATATTTCCTTCTTTCATATCAATAATTGCACCAATCGTTCTAAGGAAAGGTCTACCAAGAATAATAGGACATGAAGGATTGCAATCTATATCAAGAACAATAAAAATCTATGGGCACATAATTCCTATTTGCAACAATAAGAACATCATTAATCCTTCCCATAGGTTTCTTAATGGTGGAATCCACAAGGTGCAAGTTTAAAGAGCAACCATTAAATTCACGAAAACCTAACACATCACACAAAGTTTTTGGGATCGTGGAAACACTAGCACCCAAATCACACAAAGCATAGCATTCATGATCTTTAATTTTAATTTTAATAGTAGGTTCCCACTCATCATAAAGTTTTGTAGGGATAGAAACTTCTAATTCAAGTTTTTCTTCATAAGATTGCATTAAAGCATCAATGATATGTTTAGTAAAAGCTTTATTTTGACTATAAGCATGAGGAGAATTTAACACGGATTGCAACAAGGAAATACAATCTATTAAAGAACAATTATCACAATTAAATTCCTTGAAATCCAAAATAGTGGGTTCATTGCTATGTAAAGTTTTGACCTCTTCAATCCCACTTTTACCAATTTTTGCATCAAGATCTAAAAACTCTGAATCATTGGGATGCCTCTTAACTAAAGTTGACTCATCTCTATTACTATCATTATCAAGATTCATATTGAAAAAAAGATTTAATAGGAGACACATCAGTCACTTTTAGATCTTCATCCCTATTATCATGAAAACTAGAAGAACTCGCTTTTACAAAGCAATCTTTTTTTGCATGCATTCTAGCGGTTCTTTCTTTGCACTCATCAATGGAAATTATCATGGCTTTGAGGACTCATTGATATCATGCTTAGGTGGAATAGATCTAAGTTTCAAAGAATCAACATCAAGAGAAATTCTATCCACGTTCCTAGCCAACTCATCAATCTTAGGCAATTTTTCTTCAAGCAAAGCATTGAAATTATTTTGAGAAATCATAAACTCTTTAACACTAATCTCAAAATCAGAGGGCAACTTATTAAAATTTCCATGAGAGTTGTTGTAGGAATTACCATAATTATTAGAGGAATTACTAGGGAACGGCCTAGGATTAAAGTTTCCTCTATAAGCGTTGTTACCAAAATTGTTCCTACTAAAAAATTCACATCCATAGATTCATTATGATTTTCAATCAAAGTGGATAAAGGCATATCATTATTATCAGAGGAAACACTCTTATTAGCAAACAATTTCATAAGTTCATCCATCTTTCTACTCAAAACATTAATCTCTTCTATCGCATGAACCTTTTTACTAGTAGATCTTTCGGTGTGCCATTGAGAATAATTAATCATAATATTATCTAGGAGTTTAGTAGCTTCTCCTAAAGTGATTTCCATAAAAGTGCCTCCCACGGCCGAATCTAAAAGATTTCTAGAAGCAAAATTCAATCCGGCATAATTTTTTTTGTATAATCATCCATAAATTCAAACCATGTGTAGGGCAATTACGTATAATTAATTTCATCCTCTCCCAAGCTTGTGCAACATGTTCATGATCAAGTTGCTTAAAATTCATAATATCGTTTCTAATAGAGATGATCTTAGCGGGAGGAAAATACTTAGAGATAAAAGCATCTTTGCACTTATTCCATGAATCAATACTATTTTTAGGCAAAGACAAAAACCAAATTTTAGCATGATCTCTAAGTGAAAACGGAAATAGCTTAAATTTAACAATATCATTATCCACATCTATCTTCTTTTGCATATGCACAAATCAACAAAGTTGTTTAGATGTGTAGCGTCATCTTCACTAGGAAGGCCAGAGAATTGATCTTTCATGACAAGATTCAACAAAGCAGCATTAATTTCGCAAGATTCAGCATCGGTAATAGGAGCAATCGGAGTGCTAAGAAAATCAGTGTTGTTGGTATTGGAAAAATCACACAATTTAGTATTATCTTGAGCCATCATGACAAACAATCCAACACACAAGCACACAAGAGGCAAGCGAAAAAAGAGGCGAACGGGAAAAAGAGGGCGAATAAAGCTACAAGCGTGAAGTGGGGCAGAGAAAACGAGAGGCAAATGGCAAATAATGTAATGCGAGGGATAAGGGTTTGTGATGGGTACTTGGTATGTCTTAACTTGTGCGTAGACTCCCCGACAACGGCGCCAGAAATCCTTCTTGCTACCTCTTGAGCATGCGTTGGTTTTCCCTTGAAGAGGAAAGGGTGATGCAGCAAAGTAGCGTAAGTATTTCCCCCAGTTTTGAGAACCAGTAGGAGGCTACACTCAAATCCCTCGTACCTGCACAAACAAATAAGAACCTTGCAACCAACGCGATAAAGGGGTTGTCAATCCCTTCACGGCCACTTGCAAAAGTGAGATCTGATAGAGATAATAAGATAAATATTTTTGATATTTTTATGATATAGATTAGAAAGTAAAGATTCCAAAATAAAATAGATCGGAAACTTATATGATGAAAAATAGACCCGGGGGACATAGGTTTCACTAGTGGCTTATGTCAAGATAGCATAAGTACTACGGTGGGTGAGCAAATTACTGTCGAGCAATTGATAGAAAAGTGCATATTTATGAGAATATCTAGGCATGATCATGTATATAGGCATCACGTCCGCGACAAGTAGATCAAAACGATTCTGCATCTACTACTATTACTCCACACATCAACCGCTATCCAGCATGCATCTAGAGTATTAAGTTCATAAGAACAAAGTAACGCATTAGGCAAGATGACATGATGTAGAGGGATAAACTCAAGAAATATGATATAAACCCCATCTTTTTATCCTCGATGGCAACAATACAATACATGCCTTGCTGCCCCTGCTGTCACTGGGAAAAGACACCAGAAGATTGAACCCAAAGCTAAGCACTGTTGGGGAACGTAGCAGAAATTCAAAATTTTCTACGCATCACCAAGATCAATCTATGGAGATTCTAGCAACAAGAAAGGGAGAGGATGAGCATCTTCATACCTTTGAAGATCGCTAAGCGGAAGCGTTACAAGAACACGATTGATGGAGTCGTACTCGCGACGATTCAAATAGCGGAAGATCCGATCTAGCACCGAACGGACGGCGCCTCCGCGTTCAACACACGTACAACCCGGGGATGTCTCCTCCTTGTTGATCCAGCAAGGGGAGAGGAGAAGTTGAGGGAGAACTCCGACGGCACGACGGCGTGGTGGTGGTGGAGCTCGTGGTTCTCCAGCAAGGCTTCGCCAAGCACTACGGAGGAGGAGGAGGTGTTGGAGGAGGGAGAGGGTTGCGCCAGGGAAGAGGTGCAGCTGCCCTCCCACACCTCCACTATATATAGGGGCAAGAGGAGAGGGGGAGGCGCCCTAGGGTTTCCCCTAGGGGGCGGCGGCCAAGCAGATTGGATCTCCCTAGGGAAAATCCTAGGGAGACTTGCCCCCCAAGCCAAGCAGGTGGAGGATTGCCTCCCAAGCCAGGTGGAGGCGCCCCACCTCCCCAAATAACGTGGGAAAGGGTGTGGGGGCGCACCACCCCTTAGTGGGCTGGTTTGCCCCTTCCCCTTTGGCCCATGAGGCCCTCCAACACTTGCCGGGGCTCCCGAAACACCTTTCGGTCATGCTGGCCATAGCCTGGTACTCCCGGAACACTTTCAGACTCCAATACCCTTCGTCCAATATATCTATCTTCACCGCCGGACCATTCCGAAACTCTTCGTGACGTCTGGGATCACATCCAGGACTCCGAACTACCTTCGGTAACCACATACTATTTCCCATAACAACTCTAGCGTCACCGAACCTTAAGTGTATAGACCCTACGGGTTCGGGAACCATGCAGACATGACCGAGACGTTCTCCGGCCAATAACCAACAACGGGATCTGGATACCCATGTTGGCTCCCACATGTTCCACGATGATCTCATTGGATGAACCATGATGTCAAGGATTCAATCAATCCCGTATACAATTCCCTTTGTCCATTGGTATGTTACTTGCCCGAGATTTGATCGGCGGTATCCCTATACCTTGTTCAATCTTGTTACCGGCAAGTCTCTTTACTCGTTCCATAATGCATGATCCCGTGACTAACTACTTAGTCACATTGAGCTCATTATGATGATGCATTACCGAGTGGGCCCAGAGATACCTCTCCGTCATACGGAGTGACAAATCCCAGTCTCGATTCGTGCCAACCCAACAGACACTTTCGGAGATACCTGTAGTGCATCTTTATAGCCACCTAGTTATGTTGTGATGTTTGGTACACCCAAAGCATACCTATGGTATTTGGGAGTTGCACAATCTCGTGGTCTAAGGAAATGATACTTGACATTAGAAAAGCTTTAGCAAACAAACTACACGATCTTGTGCTATGCTTAGGATTGGGTCTTGTCCATCACATCATTCTCCTAATGATGTGATTCCATTATCAATGACATCCAATGTCCATGGTCAGGAAACCATAACCATCTATTGATCAACGAGCTAGTCAACTAGACGCTCACTAGGGACATGTTGTGGTCTATGTATTCACACATGTATTACGGTTTCCAGTTAATACAATTATAGCATGAACAATAGACAATTATCATGAACAAGGAAATACAATAATAACCATTTTATTATTGCCTCTAGGGCATATTTCCAACAGTCTCCCACTTGCATTAGAGTCAATAATCTAGTTCACATCACTATGTGATTGTAATGAATTCAACACCCATGGGGTTTGATCATATCTCGCTTGTGAGAGAGGTTATTAGTCAACGGGTCTGAACCTTTTAGATCCGTGTGTGCTTTACAAATCTCTATGTCATCTTGTAGATGCAGCTACCACGCTCTATTTGGAGCTATTCCAAATAACTGTTCTACTATACGAATCCGGTTTATTACTCAGAATCATCCAGATTAGTGTCAAAGTTTGCATCGGCGTAACCCTTTACGACGAACTCTTTTACCACCTCCATAATCGAGAAAATTCCTTAGTCCACTAGTTACTAAGGATAACCTTGACCGTTGTCCTGTTTTCCATTCCTGGATCATACTTGTACCCCTTGACTGACTCATGGCAAGGCACACTTCAGGTGCGGTACACAACATAGCATACTGTAGAGCCTACGTCTAAAGCATAGGGGACGACCTTCGTCCTTTCTCTCTATTCTGCCATGGTCAGGTCTTGAGTCGTACTCAATACTCACACCTTATAACACAACCAAGAACTCCTTCAAAATCTTGTCACGGTATGTGTTCGTTTGGAAGTACTATTAAGCAATCTTGATCTATCCTTATAGATCTTGATGCTCAATGTTCAAGTAGCTTAATCCAGGTTTTCCATTGAAAAATACTTTTCAAATAACCCTATATGCTTTCCAAAAACTCTACATCGTTTCTGATCAACAATATGTCAACAACATACACTCATCAGAAATTCTATAGTGCTCCCACTCACTTCTTTGGAAATACAAGTTTCTCATAAACTTTGTATAAACCCAAAATCTTTGATCATCTCATCAAAATGTATATTCCAACTCCGAGATGCTTACTACAGTCCTTAGAAGGATTGCTGGAGCTTTGCATACTTGTTAGCATCTTTCAGGATTGTCAAAACCTTCTGGTTGTATCACATACAACCTTTCTTCAAGAAAATTATCGAGGAAACAATGTTTTGACATCCTATCTGTAGGATTTCATAAATAATGCAGTAATTGCTAATATAATTCCAACAGACTCTTAGCATCGATATGAATGAGAAAGTCTCATCGCAGTCAACTCCTTGAACTTGTCAGAAAACATCTTAACAACAAGTCGAGCTTTCTTAATGGTGATACTTACCATCATTGTCCGTCTTCCTTTTAAAATCCATCTGTACCCAACAGCCTCTTACAACCATCAAGTAGTTCTTCCAAAGTCTATACTTTGTTTTCATACATGGATCCTCTCTCGGATTTTATGGCCTCGAGCCATTCGTCAGAATCCGGGCCCATCATCGCTTCTCCATAGCTTGTAGGTTCATTGTTGTCTAGCAACATGACCTCCAAGACAGGATTACATACCACTCTGAAGTAGTACGTATCCTTGTCAACCTACGAGTTTTGGTAGTGACTTGATCCGAAGTTTCATGATCAATATCATCAGCTTCCACTTCAATTGGTGTAGGCGCCACAGGAACAACTTCCTGTGCCCTGCTACACACTAGTTGAAGTGAAGGTTCAATAACCTCATCAAGTCTCCACCACCCTCCCACTCAATTCTTTCAAGAGAAACTTTTCCTCGAGAAAGGACCCGTTTCTGGAAACAATCACTTTTGCTTCCGGATCTGAATTAGGAGGTATACCCAACTGTTTTGGGTGTCCTATGAAGATGCATTTATCCGTTTTGGGTTCGAGCTTATCAGCATGAAACCTTTTTTTCACATAAGCGTCGCAGCCCCAAACTTTTAAGAAATGACAAATTAGGTTTCTCTAAACCATAGTTCATACGGTGTCGTCTTAACAGAATTGCGTGGTACCCTATTTAAAGTGAATGTGGTTGTCTCTAATGCCTAACCCATAAACGATAGTGGTAATTCGATAAGAGACATCATGGTATGCACCATATCCAATAGGGTGCAGTTATGATGTTCGGACACACCATCAGACTATGGTGTTCCAGGCGGTATTAGTTGTGAAACAATTTCCACAATGTCTTAATTGTGTGCCAAACTCGTAACTCAGATATTCATCTCTATGATCATATCATAGACATTTTATCCTCTTGTCATGACGATCTTCAACTTCACTCTGAAATTACTTGAACCTTTGAATAATTCAGACTTGTGTTTCATCAAGTAAATATACTTAGCATCTACTCAAATCATCTGTGAAGTAAGAACATAACGATATCCACTGCGTGCCTCAGCACTCATTGGAATGCACACATCAAAATGTATTACTTCCAACAAGTTGCTTTCTTGTTCCACCTTACTGAAAACGAGGCCTTTAAGTCATCTTGCCCATGTGGTATGATTTGCATGTCTCAAGTGATTCAAAATCAAGTGAGTCCAAATGATCCATCTGTATGGAGTTTCTTCATGCATATATATACCAATAGACATGGTTCACATGTCTCAATCTTTTTCAAAAACGAGTGAGTCCAAAGATCCATCAAACATGGATCTTCTTCATGCGTTTTATACCAATATGACTCAAGTGGCAGTGCCACAAGTATGTGGTACTATCATTACTATCTTATATCTTTTGGCATGAACATGTGTATCACTACGACCGAGATTCAATAAACCATTCATTTAGGTGCAAGACCATTGAAGGTATTATTCAAATAAACAGAGTAACCATTATTCTCCTTAAATGAATAACCATATTGCGATAAACATAATCTAATCATGTCTATGCTCAATGCAAACACCAAATAACAATTATTTAGGTTTAACACCAATCTCGATGGTAGAGGGAGCATGCGATGCTTGATCACATCAACCTTGGAAACACTTCCAACACATATCGTCATCTCACCTTTAGCTAGTCTTCGTTTGTTCCGTAGCCTTTTATTTCGAGTTACCAACACTTAGCAACCGAGCCGGTATCTATTACCCTGGTGCTACTAGGAGTACTAGTAAAGTACACATTAATATAATGTATATCCAATATACTTTTGTCGACCTTGCCAGCCTTCTCATCTACCAAGTATCTAGGGCAGTTTTGCTTCAGTGACCGTTCCCCTCATTACAGAAGAACTTAGTCTCGGGTTTGGGTTCAACCTTGGGTTTCTTCACTAGAGCAGCAACTAATTTGCCATTTCATGAAGTATCCCTTCTTGCCCTTGCCCTTCTTGAAACTAGTGGTTTTACTAACCATCAACAATTGATGCTCCTACTTGATTTCTACTTTTGCGGTGTCAAACATCGCGAATTGCTCAAGGATCATCATGTCTATCCCTGATATGTTATAGTTCATCACGAAGCTCTAGTAGCTTGGTGGCAGTGACTTTGGAGAACTATCACTATGTCATATGGAAGATTAACTCCCACTCAATTCAAGCGATTGCAGTACTCAGACAATCTGAGCACATGCTCAACGATTGAGCTTTTCTCCCTTAGTTTGCAGGTTAAGAAACTTATCAGAGGTCTCATACCTCTTGACGTGGGCACGAGCCTGAAATCCCAATTTGGGCTCTTGTAACATCTCATATGTTCTGCGACGTATCAAAAATGTCTTCGATGCCTCAATTCTAAACCATTTAACATTACGTACTGAACTATCATGTAGTCATCAAAACGTGTATGTCAGATGTTCGCAACATCCACAAACGACGCTCGAGGTTCAGCACACTGAGCGGTGCATTAAGGACATAGGCCTTCTGTGCAGCAATGAGGACAATCCTCAGTTTACGGACCCAGTCCGCATAATTGCTACTATCAACTTTCAACTAAATTTTTTCTCTAGGAACATATCTAAAAAGTAGAACTAAAGCGTAAGCTACGACATAATTTGCAAAGACCTTTTGACTATGTTCATGATAATTAAGTTCATCTGGTTATTTAATGAACTCCCACTTAGATAGACATCCCTCTAGTCATCTAAGTGATACATGATCCGAGTCAACTAGGCCGTGTCGGATCATCACGTGAGACGGACTAGTCATCATCGGTGAACATCTTCATGTTGATCGTATCCACTATACGACTCATGTTCGACCTTTCGGTCTCTTGTGTTCCGTGGCCATGTCTGTACATGCTAGGCTCGTCAAGTCAACCTAAGTGTTTTGCATGTGTAAATATGGCTTACACCCATTGTATGTGAACGTTAGAATCAATCACACCCGTCATCACGTGATGCTTCGAAACAACAAACTTTAGCAACAGTGCACAGTTAGGGGGAACACTTTCTTGAAATTTTAGTGAGGGATCATCTTATTTATGCTACCGTCGTTCTAAGCAAATAAGTGTAAACATGACAAACATCACATGCAAATCATAAAGTGACATGATATGGCCAATATCATCTTGCACCTTTGATCTCCATTTTTGAGGCGCGGCATGATCACCTTCGTCACTGGCATGACACCATGATCTCCATCATCGTGTCTTCATGAAGTTGTCTCGCAAACTATTTCTTGTACTACTATGGCTATGTTAGCAATAAAGTAAAGTAATTACATGGCGTTTTTAATGACACGCAGGTCATACAATAAATTAAGACAACTCCTATGGCTCCTGCCGGTTGTCATACTCATCGACATGCAAGTCATGATTCCTATTACAAGAACATGATCAATCTCATACATCACATATCATTCATCACATTCTTTTGGCCATATCACATAACATAGCATACCCTGCAAAAACAAGTTAGACGTCCTCTAATTGTTGTTGCATATTTTACGTGGCTGCTACGGTTTTCTAGCAAGAACGTTTCTTACCTACGCAAAGCCACAACGGTGATATGCCAATTTCTATTTACCCTTCATAAGGACCCTTTTCATCGAATCTGATCCGACTAAAGTGGGAGAGACTGGCACCCGCTAGCCACCTTATGCAACAAGTGCAGGTCAGTCGGTGGAACCTGTCTCACGTAAGGGTATGTGTAAGGTCGGTCCGGGCCGCTTCATCCCACAATACCATCGAAACAAGATAGGACTAGTAACGGTAAGCATATTGAATAAATCATCACCCACAACTACTTTGTGTTCTACTCGTGCATAGAATCTACGCATAGACCTAGCTCATGATGCCACTGTTGGGGAATGTAGCAGAAATTCAAAATTTTCTACGCATCACGAAGATCAATCTATGGAGATTCTAGCAAAAAGAGAGGGAGAGGATGAGCATCTTCATACCTTTGAAGATTGCTAAGCGGAAGTGTTACAAGAACGCGATTGATGGAGTCGTACTCGCGGCGATTCAAATAGCGGAAGATCCGATCTAACGCCGAACGGACGACGCCTCCGCGTTCAACACACGTACATGCCGGGGACGTCTCCTCCTTCTTGATCCAGCAAGGGGAGAGGAGAAGTTGAGGGATAACTCCGACAGCACGACGACATGGTGGTGGTGGAGCTCGTGGTTCTCCAGCAAGGCTTCGCCAAGCACTACGGAGGAGGAGGAAGTGTTGGAGGAGGGAGAGGTTGCGCCAGGGAAGAGGTGCGGCTGCCCTCCCACCCCTCCACTATATATAGGGGCAAGGGGAGAGGGGGAGGCGCCCTAGGGTTTCCCCTAGGGGGTGGCGGCCAAGCAGATTGGATCTCCCTAGGGAAAATCCTAGGGAGACTTGCCCCCCAAGCCAAGTAGGTGGAGGATTGCCTCGCAAGCCAGGCGGAGGCGCCCCACCTCCCCAAATAATGTGGGAAAGGGTGTGGGGGCGCACCACCCCTTAGTGGGCTGGTTTGCCCCTTCCCCTTTGGCCCATGAGGCCCTCCAACACTTGCCGGGGCTCCCGAAACACCTTTCGGTCATGCTGGCCATAGCCTGGTACCCCGGGAACACTTCCGGACTCCAATACCCTTCGTCCAATATATCGATCTTCACCGCCAGACCATTCCGGAACTCCTCATGACGTCCGGGATCACATCCGGGACTCCGAACTACCTTCGGTAACCACATACTATTTCCCATAACAACTATAGCGTCACCGAACCTTAAGTGTGTAGACCCTACGGGTTCGGGAACCATGCAGACATGACCGAGACGTCTCCGGCCAATAACCAACAGCAGGATCTGGATACCCATGTTGGCTCCCACATGTTCCACGATGATCTCATCGGATGAACCACGATGTCGAGGATTCAATCAATCCCATATACAATTCCCTTTGTCCATTGGTATGTTACTTGCCCGAGATTCGATTGGCGGTATCCCTATTCCTTGTTCAATCTTGTTACCGGCAAGTCTCTTTACTCGTTCCATAATGCATGATCCCGTGACTAACTACTTAGTCACATTGAGCTCATTATGATGATGCATTACCGAGTGGGCCTAGAGATACCTCTCCGTCATACGGAGTGACAAATCCCAGTCTCGATTCGTGCCAACCCAACAGACACTTTCGGAGATACCTGTAGTGCACCTTTATAGCCACCCAGTTACGTTGTGACATTTGGTACACCCAAAGCATTCCTATGGTATCCGGGAGTTGCACAATCTCATGGTCTAAGGAAATGATACTTGACATTAGAAAAGCTTTAGCAAACGAACTACACGATCTTGTGCTATGCTTAGGATTGGGTCTTGTCCATCACATCATTCTCCTAATGATGTGATCCCGTTATCAATGACATCCAATGTCCATGGTCAGGAAACCATAACCATCTATTGATCAATGAGCTAGTCAACTTGAGGCTCACTAGGGACATGTTGTGGTCTATGTATTCACACATGTATTACGGTTTCCAGTTAATATAATTATAGCATGAACAATAGACAATTATCATGAACAAAGAAATACAATAATAACCATTTTATTATTGCCTCTAGGGCATATTTCCGACAAGCACTTCTCCCATTGCAAGAAAGATCAATCTAGTAGGCCAAACCAAACTGATAATTTGAAGAGACTTGTAAAGATAACAAATTATACATAAAAGAATTCAGAGGAGATTCAAATATTGTTCATAGATAATCTTGATCATAAACCCACAATTCATCGGATCTCGACAAACACACCGCAAAAAGAATTACATCGAATAGATCTCCAAGAAGATCGAGGAGAACTTTGTATTGAGATCCAAAGAGAGAGAACAAGCCATCTAGCTAATAACTATGGACCCGAAGGTCTGAGGTAAACTACTAACACATCATCGGAGAGGCTATGGTGTTGATATAGAAGCCCTCCATGATCGATTCCCCCTCCGGCGGAGTGCCAGAAAAGGCCCCAAGATGGGATCTCACGGGTACAGAAGGTTGCAGCAGTTGAAATAGGGTTTCGTGGTGCTCTTGGATATTTTCAGGGTATATAAGTATATATAGGCGAAAGAAGTCGGTCAGGGGAGCCACAAGAGGCCCACGAGGGTGGGGGGCGTGCCTACCCCCCTGGGCGCGCCTCCCTGCCTCGTGGCCGCCTCGTTGCTTCCTTGACGTCCACTCCAAGTCTCCTGGATTGCGTTTGTTCCAAAAAACGACTCTCCCGAAGGTTTCATTCCGTTTGGACTCCGTTTGATAGTCCTTTTTTGCGAAACACTGATATAGGCAAAAAAACAGCAATTTGCACTGGGCCTCCGATTAATAGGTTAGTCCCAAAAATAATATGAAAGTGCATAGTAAAGCCCATTAAACATCCAAAACAGATAATATAATAGCATGGAACAATCAAAAATTATAGATACATTGGAGACATATCAGATTCCTGTCGGGGTTGACTCATTGAAACGTGCTTGTAACCTCTAGCTCTTCTTTTGCTATCTGAAGCATGCTGATAACTGCCGGGGAAATCAGATTCAGTCCGGCCCCACCGTCTACCAACATCTTTGTGAACTTGAGGTTGCTAATTGTTGGAGAAACCAACAAAGGCAGGCATCCTACCGCACTGGTGCGGCTAGGATGGTCCTCCTCGTCGAAGATGATGGGTGATACGTCTCCAACATATCTACTTTTCCAAACACTTGTGCCCTTGTTTTGGACTCTAACTTGCATGATTTGAATGAAACTAACCCGGACTGATGCCGTTTTCAGCAGAACTGCCATGATGTTGTTTATTGTGCAGAAAACAAAAGTTCTCGGAATGACCTGAAAATCCACGGAGATAAGTTTTGGAAAATATAAAAAATACTGGCGAAAGAATCAACGCCAGGGGGCCCACACCCTGCCCCCGAGACAGGGGGCGCGCCCTCCCCCCTGGGCATGCCCCCTGTCTCGTGGGCCCCTTGCTGCTCCACCGACCTCAACTCACACTCCATATATTCCATTTCGCGGAGAAAAAATCAGAGAGAAAGTTTCATTGTGTTTTACGATACGGAGCCGCCGCCAAGCCCTAATCTCTCTCGGGAGGGCTGATCTAGAGTCCGTTCGGGGCTCCGGAGAGGGGGATTCATCGCCGTCGTCATCATCAACCTTCCTCCATCACCAATTTCATGATGCTCACCGCCGTGCATGAGTAATTCCATCGCAGGCTTGCTGGGCAGTGATGGGTTGGATGAGATTTACCATGTAATCAAGTTAGTTTTGTTACGGTTTGATCCCCAGTATCCACTATGTTCTGAGATTGATGTTGCTATGACTTTGCTATGCTTAATGCTTGTCACTAGGGCCCGAGTGCCATGATTTCATATCTGAACCTATTATGTTTTCATGAATATATGTGAGTTCTTGATCCTATCTTGCAAACCTATAGTCACCTATTATGTGTTATGATCCGACAACCCCGAAGTGACAATAATCGGGATACTTCTCGATGATGATCGTAGTTTGAGGAGTTCATGTATTCACTATGTGTTAATGCTTTGGTCCGGTACTCTATTAAAAGGAGGCCTTGTTGGGGAACGTTGCAGAAAATAAAAAATTTCCTACGGTTTCACCAAGATCAATCTATGAGTTCATCTAGCAACGAGAGAGAGGAGTGCATCTACATACCCTTGTAGATCGAGCGGATGCGTTCAAGAGAACGGGGTTGAGGGAGTCGTACTTGTCATGATCCAAATCACCGGAGATCCTAGCGCCGAACGGACGGCACCTCCGCGTTCAACACACGTACGGTCAGCGTGACATTCCCTCCTTCTTGATCCAGCAAGGGGAAAGGAGAGGTTGATGAAGATCTAGCAGCACGACGGCGTGGTGGTGGATGCAGCAGGGATCCTGGCAGGGCTTCGCCAAGCGTCTGCGGGAGGGAGAGGTGTAGCAAGGGGGAAGGGAGGCGCCAAGTGCAAGGGTGCGGCTGCCCTTCCTCCCCCTCTATATATAGGGTCCCTAGGAGGGCGCCGGCCCTAGGAGATGGAATCTCCTGGGGGGGCAACGGCCAAGGGGGGTGCCTTGCCCCCCAAGGCAAGTGGAGGCGCCCCCTCCCCTAGGGTTCCCAACCCTAGGCGCAGGGGGGACCAAGGGGGGGGGGCGCACCAGCCCACCAGGGGCTGGTTCCCTCCCACTTCAGCCCATGGGGCCCTCCGGGATAGGTGGCCCCACCCGGTCGACACCCGGGACCCTTCCGGTGGTCCCAGTACAATACCGGTGACCCCCGAAACTTTCCCGATGGCCGAAACTCGACTTCCCATATATACTTCTTTACCTCCGGACCATTCCGGAACTCCTTGTGATGTCCGGGATCTCATCCGGGACTCCGAACAACTTTCGGTTTACTGCATACTCATATCTATACAACCCTAGCGTCACCGAACCTTAAGTGTGTAGACCCTACGGGTTTGGGAGACACGTAGACATGACCGAGACGGCTCTCCGGTCAATAACCAACAGCGGGATCTGGATACCCATGTTGGCTCCCACATGCTCCTCGATGATCTCATCGGATGAACCACGATGTCGAGGATTCAAGCAACCTCATATACAATTCCCTTTGTCAATCGGTATGTTACTTGCCCGAGATTCGATCGTCGGTATCCCAATACCTCGTTCAATATCGTTACCGGCAAGTCACTTTACTCGTACCGTAATGCATGATCCCGTGACCAGACACTTGGTCACTTTGAGCTCATTATGATGATGCATTACTGAGTGGGCCCAGAGATACCTCTCCGTCATACGGAGTGACAAATCCCAGTCTCGATTCGTGTCAACCCAAGAGACACTTTCGAAGATACCCGTAGTATACCTTTATAGTCACCCAGTTACGTTGTGACGTTTGGTACACCCAAAGCACTCCTACGGTGTCCGGGAGTTACACGATCTCATGGTCTAAGGAAAAGATACTTTACATTGGATAAGCTCTAGCAAATGAACTACACGATCTTGTGCTATGCTTAGGAGTGGGTCTTGTCCATCACATCATTCTCCTAATGATGTGATCTCATTATCAATGACATCCAATGTCCACAGTCAGGAAACCATGACTATCTGTTGATCAACGAGCTAGTCAACTAGAGGCTCACTAGGGACATGTTGTGGTCTATGTGTTCACACGTGTATTACGATTTCCGGATAATACAATTATAGCATGAATAAAAGACAATTATCATGAACAAGGAAATATAATAATCCTCCTTTTATTATTGCCTCTAGGGCATATTTCCAACAGTATCCCACTTGCACTAGAGTCAATAATCTAGTTACATTGTGATGAATCGAACACCCATAGAGTTTTGGTGTTGATCATGTTTTGCTCACGGAAGAGGTTTAGTCAACGGATCTGCGACATTCAGATCCGTATGTACTTTGCAAATATCTATGTCTCCATCTTGGACATTTTCACGGATGGAGTTGAAACGACGCTTGATGTGCCTTGTCTTCTTGTGAAACCTGGGCTCCTTGGCAAGGGCAATAGCTCCAGTGTTGTCACAGAAGAGAGTGATCGGCCCCGACGCATTGGGTATGACTCCTAGGTCGGTGATGAACTCCTTCATCCATATTGCTTCATGCGCTGCCTCCGAGGCTGCCATGTACTCCGCTTCACATGTAGATCCCGCCACGACGCTCTGCTTGCAACTGCACCAGCTTACTGCTCCACGATTCAACACATACACGTATCCGGTTTGTGACTTAGAGTCATCCAGATCTGTGTCGAAGCTAGCGTCGACGTAACCCTTTACGACGAGCTCTTCGTCACCTCCATAGACGAGAAACATGTCCTTTGTCCTTTTCAGGTACTTCAGGATATTCTTGACCGCTGTCCAGTGTTCCTTGCCGGGATTACTTTGGTACCTTCCTACCAAACTTACGGCAAGGTTTACATCAGGTCTGGTACACAACATGGCATACATAATAGATCCTATGGCTGAGGCATAGGGGATGACACTCATCTCTTCTTTATCTTCTGCCGTGGTCGGGCATTGAGCCGATCTCAATCTCACACCTTGCAATACAGGCAAGAACCCTTTCTTGGACTGATCCATATTGAACTTCTTCAATATCTTATCAAGGTATGTGCTTTGTGAAAGACCTATGAGGCGTCTCGATCTATCCCTATAGATCTTGATGCCTAATATGTAAGCAGCTTCTCCAAGATCCTTCATTGAAAAACACTTATTCAAGTAGGCCTTTATGCTTTCCAAAAGTTCTATATCATTTACCATCAGAAGTATGTCATCTACATATAATATGAGAAATGCTACAGAGCTCCCACTCACTTTCTTGTAAACGCAGGCTTCTCCATAAGTCTGCATAAACCCAAACGCTTTGATCATGTCATCAAAGCGAATGTTCCAACTCCGAGATGCTTGCACTAGTCCATAAATGGATCGCTGGAGCTTGCATACCTTGTTAGCATTCTTAGGGTCAACAAAACCTTCCGGCTGCATCATATACAGTTCTTCCTTAAGATAGCCATTAAGGAATGCCGTTTTGACGTCCATCTGCCATATCTCATAATCATAGTATGCGGCAATTGCTAACATGATTCGGACAGACTTCAGCTTCGCTATGGGAGAGAAAGTCTCATTGTAGTCAACCCCTTGAACTTGCCGATAACCCTTAGCGACAAGTCGAGCTTTATAGATAGTAACATTACCATCCGCGTCTATCTTCTTCTTAAAGATCCATTTGTTTTCTATCGCTCGCCGATCATCGGGCAAGTCTGTCAAAGTCCATACTTTGTTTTCATACATGGATTCTATCTCGGATTGCATGGCTTCAAGCCATTTGTTGGAATCTGGGCCTGCCATCGCTTCTTCATAGTTCGAAGGTTCATCGTTGTCTAACAACATGATTTCCATGACAGGGTTGCCATACCACTTTGGCGTGGAACGTGTCCTTGTGGACCTACGAAGTTCAGTAGCAACTTGATCCGAAGTACCTTGATGATCATCATTAATTTCCTCTCCAGTCGGTGTAGGCACCACAGGAACATTTTCCTGAACTGCACTACTTTCCGGTTCAAGAGGTAGTACTTCATCGAGTTCTACTTTCCTCCCACTTACTCCTTTTGAGAGAAACTCTTTTTCCAGAAAGGATCCGTTCTTGGCAACAAAGATCTTGCCTTCGGATCTAAGGTAGAAGGTATACCCAATGGTTTCCTTAGGGTATCCTATGAAGACGCATTTTTCCGACTTGGGTTCGAGCTTTTCAGGTTGAAGTTTCTTGACATAAGCATCGCATCCCCAAACTTTTAGAAAGGACAGCTTAGGTTTCTTCCCAAACCATAATTCATACGGTGTCGTCTCAACGGATTTAGACGGAGCCCTATTTAAAGTGAATGTAGCTGTCTCTAGAGCGTATCCCCAAAATGATAGCGGTAAATCGGTAAGAGACATCATAGATCGCACCATATCCAATAGAGTGCGATTACGACGTTCGGACACACCATTACGCTGAGGTGTTCCAGGCGGCGTGAGTTGTGAAACGATTCCACATTTCCTTAAGTGCGTACCAAATTCGTCACTTAAATATTCTCCTCCACGATCTGATCGTAAGAACTTTATTTTTTGGTCATGTTGATTCTCTACTTCATTCTGAAATTCCTTGAACTTTTCAAAGGTCTCAAACTTGTGTTTCATCAAGTAGACATACCCATATCTACTCAAGTCATCAGTAAGAGTGAGAACATAACGATATCCTCCGCGATCCTCAACGCTCATTGGACTGCACACATCAGTATGTACGATTTCCAATAAGTTGGTTGCTCGCTCCATTGTTTCGGAGAACGGAGTCTTGGTCATTTTGCCCATGAGGCATGGTTCGCATGTGTCAAATGATTCATAATCGAGAGACTCTAAAAGTCCATCTGCATGGAGCTTCTTCATGCGCTTGACACCAATGTGACCAAGGCGGCAGTGCCACAAGTATGTGGGACTATCGTTATCAACTTTACATCTTTTGGTATTCACACTATGAATATGTGTAACATTACGTTCGAGATTCATTAAGAATAAACCATTGACCATCGGGGCATGACCATAAAACATATCTCTCATATAAATAGAACAAGCATTATTCTCGGATTTAAATGAGTAGCCATCTCGTATTAAACGAGATCCAGATACAATGTTCATGCTCAAACTTGGCACTAAATAACAATTATTGAGGTTTAAAACTAATCCCGTGGGTAAATGTAGAGGTAGCGTGCCGACGGCGATCACATCGACCTTGGAACCATTCCCGACGCGCATCATCACCTCGTCCTTCGCCAGTCTCCGCTTATTCCGAAGCTCCTACTTTGAGTTACAAATATGAGCAACGACACCGGTATCAAATACCTAGGAGCTACTACGAGCACTGGTAAGGTACACATAAATTACATGTATATCACATATACCTTTAGTGTTGCCGGCCTTCTTGTCCGCTAAGTATTTGGGGTAGTTCCGCTTCCAGCGACCCTTCCCTTTGCAATAAAAGCACTCAGTCTCAGGCTTGGGTCCATTCTTTGACTTCTTCCCAGTAACTGGCTTACCGGGCGCGGCAACATCCTTGCCGTCCTTCTTGAAGTTCTTCTTACCCTTGCCTTTCTTGAACTTGGTGGTTTTATTGACCATCAACACTTGATGTTCCTTTTTGATTTCTACCTCTGCTGACTTCAGCATTGAAAATACTTCAGGAATAGTTTTCACCATCCCCTGCATATTATAGTTCATCACAAAGCTCTTGTAGCTCGGTGGGAGCGACAGAAGGATTCTGTCAATGACCGCCTCGTCCGGGAGGTTAATGTCCAGCTGGGACAGGCAGTTGTGCAACCCAGACATTTTGAGTATGTGCTCACTGACAGAACTATTTTCCTCCATCTTACAACTATAGAACTTGTCGGAGACTTCATATCTCTCGACCCGGGCGTGAGCTTGGAAAACCATTTTCAGCTCCTCGAACATCTCATATGCTCCGTGTTGCTCAAAACGCTTTTGGAGCCCCAGTTCTAAGCTGTAAAGCATGCCGCACTGAACGAGGGAGTAATCATTAGCACGTGACTGCCAAGCGTTCATAACATCTTGGTTCTCTGGGATGGGTGCTTCACCTAGCGGTCCTTCTAGGACATATGCTTTCTTGGCAGCTATGAGGATGATCCTCAGGTTCCAGACCCAGTCCGTATAGTTGTTGCCATCATCTTTCAGCTTGGTTTTCTCTAGGAACGCGTTGAAGTTCATGTTGACATGAGCATTGGCCATTTGATCTACAAGACATTTTTGCAAAGATTTTAGACTAAGTTCATGATAATTAAGTTCATCTAATCAAATTATTTAATGAACTCCCACTCAGATTAGACATCCCTCTAGTCATCTAAGTGTTACATGATCCGATTCGACTAGGCTGTGTCCGATCGTCACGTGAGACGGACTAGTCATCATCGGTGAACATCTCCATGTTGATCGTATCTTCCATACGACTCATGTTCGACCTTTCGGTCTCTTGTGTTCCGAGGCCATGTATGTACATGCTAGGATCGTCAAGTTAACCTAAGTGTTCTGCATGTGTAAATCTGTCTTACACCCGTTGTATGTGAATGTTAGAATCTATCACACCCGATCATCACGTGGTGCTTCGAAACAACGAACTGTCGCAACGGCGCACAGTTAGGGGGAACACTTTCTTGAAATTATTATGAGGGATCATCTTATTTACTACCGTCATTCTAAGTAAACAAGATGCAAAAACATGATAAACATCACATGCAATCAAATAGTAGTGACATGATATGGCCAATATCGTATAGCTCCTTTGATCTCCATCTTTGGGGCTCCATGATCATCTTCGTCACCGGCATGACACCATGATCTCCATCATCATGATCTCCATCATTGTGTCTCCATGAAGTTGCTCGCCAACTATTACTTCTACTACTATAGCTAACGGTTTAGCAATAAAGTAAAGTAATTACATGGCGTTAAATCATTGACACACAGGTCATACAATAATTAAGACAACTCCTATGGCTCCTGCCGGTTGTCATACTCATCGACATGCAAGTCGTGATTCCTATTACAAGAACATGATCTCATACATCACAATATATCATTCATCATTCATCACAACTTTTGGCCATATCACATCACAAAGCAATTGCTGCAAAAAACAAGTTAGACGTCCTCTAATTGTTGTTGCATCTTTTACGTGGCTGCAATAGGGTTCTAGCAAGAATGTTTTCTTACCTACGAAAAAGCCACAACGTGATTTGTCAACTTCTATTTACCCTTCATAAGGACCCTTTTCATCGAATCCGCTCCAACTAAAGTGGGAGAGACAGACACCCGCTATAGCCACCTTATGCAACTAGTGCATGTCAGTCGGTGGAACCTGTCTCACGTAAGCGTATGTGTAAGGTCGGTCCGGGCCGCTTCATCCCACAATACCGATGAAGCAAAATAAGACTAGTAGTGGCAAGAAAGTTGACAACATCTACGCCTACAACAGATTTGTGTTCTACTCGTGCAAAGAGAACTACGCATAGACCTAGCTCTGATACCACTGTTGGGGAACGTTGCAGAAAATAAAAAATTTCCTACGGTTTCACCAAGATCAATCTATGAGTTCATCTAGCAACAAGAGAGAGGAGTGCATCCACATACCCTTGTAGATCGAGCGGAAGCGTTCAAGAGAACGGGGTTGAGGGAGTCGTACTCGTCGTGATCCAAATCACCGGAGATCCTAGCGCCGAACGGACGGCACCTCCGCGTTCAACACACGTAAGGTCAGCGTGACGTCTCCTCCTTCTTGATCCAGCAAGGGGAAAGGAGAGGTTGATGAAGATCCAGCAGCACAACGGGGTGGTGGTGGATGCAGCAGGGATCCCGGCAGGGCTTCGCCAAGCGTCTGCGGGAGGGAGAGGTGTAGCAACGGGAAGGGAGGCACCAAATGCAAGGGTGCGGCTGCCCTCCCTCCTTCCTCTATATATAGGGTCCCCAGGGGGAGCGCCGGCCCTAGGAGATGGGATCTCCTAGGGGGGCGGCGGCCAAGGGGGGGTGCCTTTCCCCCCAAGGCAAGTGGAGGCGCCCCCTCCCCTAGGGTTCCCAACCCTAGGCGCAGGAGGGGCCCAAGGGGGGGGCACCAGCCCACCAGGGGCTGGTTCCCTCCCACTTAAGCCCATGGGGCCCTCCGGGATAGGTGGCCCCACCCGATGGACCCCCGGGACCCTTCCGGTGGTCTCGGTACAATACCGGTGACCCCCGAAACTTTCCCGATGGCCAAAACTCGACTTCCCATCTATAATTATTTACCTCCGGAACATTCCGGAACTCCTCGTGATGTCCGGGATCTCATCTAGGACTCTGAACAACTTTCGGTTTACTGCATACTCATATCTTTACAACCCTAGCGTCACCGAACCTTAAGTGTGTAGACCCTACGGGTTCGGGAGACACGTAGACATGACCGAGACGGCTCTCCGGTCAATAACTGCCAGCGGGATCTGGATACCCATGTTGGCTCCCACATGCTCCTCGATGATCTCATCGGATGAACCACGATGTCGAGGATTCAAGCAACCCCGTATACAATTCCCTTTGTCAATCGGTACGTTACTTGCCCGAGATTCGATCGTCGGTATCCCAATACCTCGTTCAATCTTGTTACCGGCAAGTCACTTTACTCGTACCGTAATGCATGATCCCGTGACCAGACACTTGGTCACTTTGAGCTCATTATGATGATGCATTACTGAGTGGGCCCAGAGATACCTCTCCGTCATACAGAGTGACAAATCCCAGTCTCGATCCGTGTCAACCCAACAGACACTTTCGGAGATACCCGTAGTATACCTTTATAGTCACCCAGTTACGTTGTGACGTTTGGTACACCCAAAGCACTCCTACGGTGTCTGGGAGTTACACGATCTCATGGTCTAAGGAAAACATACTTGACATTGGAAAAGCTCTAGCAAACGAACTACACGACCTTGTGCTATGCTTAGGATTGGGTCTTGTCCATCACATCATTCTCCTAATGATGTGATCTCGTTATCAATGACATCCAATGTCCATAGTAAGGAAACCATGACTATCTGTTGATCAATGAGCTAGTCAACTAGAGGCTCACTAGGGACTTGTTGTGGTCTATGTATTCACACGTGTATTACGATTTTCGGATAATACAATTATAGCATGAATAAAAGACAATTATCATGAACAAGGAAATATAATAATAATCCTTTTATTATTGCCTCTAGGGCATATTTCCAGCAGGCCTTAATATCCCTTAGTTTCCACTAGGACCCTGCTACCACGAGAGGGTAGGACAAAAGATGTCATGCAAGTTCTTTTCCATAAGAACGTATGACTATATTCGGAATACATGCCTACATTACATTGATGAAATGGAGCTAGTTCTGTGTCACCCTATGTTATAGCTATTACATGAGGAATTGCATCCGACATAATTATCCATCACTGATCCAATGCCTACGAGCTTTTCACATATTGTGCTTCGCTTATTTACTTTTCCGTTGCTACTGTTACAATTACTACAAAACTATTATCTTTACTTTTGTCACTGTTACCTTTATTATCATACTACTTTGCTACTAAATACTTTGCTGCAGATACTAAGTTATCCAGGTGTGGTTGAATTGACAACTCAACTGCTAATACTTAAGAATATTCTTTGGCTCCCCTTGTGTCGAATCAATAAATTTGGGTTGAATACTCTTTCCTCGAAAGCTGTTGTGATCCCCTAAACTTGTGGGTTATCAAAGGGCACACGGGACCATTTGAGCGGCTTCCGGGCCTCTGGCGCCGGTTCCACGACATTGAATTCATGTGCCCACCGCTTGAGTTGGCGATGGGAGGTGTGCAAAGATGCACCCCCGTCAATGCATAGGGCATCGATGGCCTTCTGAAACTCCTGCTCACTGGTTTCCTCTTCATCCCATTTATCACTCTCATCATCACATACTTCCTGGCAGGTTTTCCTTTGTTCCGAAAGGGCTTGTCAGGGCGGTTTGCTCCATGGCCTCGGCTCTTACCGCCAGCGACATTCTGACCCTTTTCTTTATCATGCTTCTCATATTTTGCTCTCTGTCTCTTGACCAACTGCTCAACCTAATAGCATACATGTAGGTCGTGGCCCTTGGTCCGATGGATCTTGTAGTACGACCCATTGCCCTTCCCGACCTTCTCAGCAGTTGTAGCCTCCCGGCAATCGGCACACATGGCAACCTCTTTGCCGGGGGCCTCAGTCTTGGCGATCTTGCTAGTACTTGGGGTGCCTGCCCCTTCAACAGTCAATATTGCTTTATCCCTTTGCTTCTTACTGCACTTCTTAGCCTTCGTCTGACTGGTGGACTCACCATCATCCTCTGAATCAACATCAATACAATCTCCCTCTCTAGGCAACTTCCTCCCTTCCTCCATCTGGGCACACTTATCCACTAGAGCGTACAACTCCTTCACAATCTTGGGCAACCGCACGTTCATCTTAGAGTGTATTCAACAGTTGCGCACATTGGAATGGAAGGCAGCTATCACTGCTGCCAGATGGATATTTGTAATATTTCTATGAACTTTGCTGAATCTTTGTAAATACTTACGAAGGGTTTCTCCTTCCTTATGTAGGAGAAACTGTAGATCGCCGGGGTGGCCCGGCTCCTAGTGGCCACCGGTGAAAGCTCTGATGAACTCATGGCACAGGTCTGCCCATGACGAAATGGAGTTCTCCGGCAGGTGCATCAACGAAGACCTCACATTGGACTTAAGGGCCAACAGGAAGTAATTGGCGAACACCTTCTCATCTCTTCCCCCGGCAGCCTGCACAGCGATGGTGTAGATGCTCAGGAACTCTGCCGGGTTCAGCCTCCCATTGTACTTCTCAGGTATATTTGGCTTGAATGTGCAAACAGACGGCCAACAGACTTGCCGCAGCTGAAGGCGGGGCAACCAACCTTGAAGGGCATGGCCCCGTTAGCACCGAGAGTAGGATCGTCGATGTCGAGACCGCCGCGCTCGTCGGCTCGGAGGAGGTTGCCGCGGCGTTGCTCGATGAAGCACACGTCTCCTCTCCGCTTATATTCTGGGGTTCGCCGTTGGCCTGGACGTGCTTGTGGATCAGAAGAGGCCATCGAGCCATCATCGGGGTCTTGATTTGGTCACGCCCGCGCCGGCTGCCGTGGCGGGGATTGCACTGTGGGTGGGCAGTGGCATGGGCCGTTGCCATTGCTTGGGGAGGTCATAGCAGGGCAGCTCGTCGTGAGCCCTTGGCTTTGGCAAAATCGAGCTGACTTTGGATGGTGGCACGCCACTCGTCCATCTGCTCGGCCGCTGGTTGAAACCTCAGCAGGAGCTGAGCCCACGCCATGGCCTCCTAGGCTGATCTTGGCATGGATGATGATGATGCCGATTGCGCCGTCGCTCGGCTCCTGATGGAGCCAGCGGAGGCAGCACTGCGCCCCTGCTATTGCGGTACAACCACCCGGGCAGCAGGTGGTGAGGCGGAGGCGCTCGAGGGCCATCAGCTTCGTTGGGCGCATCAGCTCGGTCGACCCGTCCTGGGGAGAGCACACGTGCAGCAGTCATGCCTGCGGCGAGGCCGGCCGGAGGGCGGTGGCTCGCCCCAGACTGAGCACCATCGCTATGGCAGCGCCCGTCAATGGGCGGAGTGCGGCCGTCGAGGTGTTGCTGATGTCATTCTCCTCCGACATCTTCAGCTCCTGCGTTGGTCGCGAGGGGAATGGTGGTGGTGCCGCCTGCTCCGACCACATCCCCAGCGGCATTCGCACCCTCCGCAGCGTTGGAGGACGCAGGTAGCGGAGCCTTCGAGATGGATGGATGAGATGAGGAAGCCAATTTCTTCTTGGGTGCCATGGTCGATGGCGCCGTCGAAGATGCAGATGGCGATGAAGATGGCGTGCTGCTTACGCCTTTAGGTTCGCGCAAGCGATCCCCCTACCTGGCGCGCCAAAGATGTCGCGGGAAACCACGGCCAACTATGGAACCAGGACGGCCCCTTGCTGGTTCGGCAAGGGGGAGTCGCATTGCACAAAGAGCAGACCAACGCAAGGTAGCACGACAGGGATGGCACGGGTAGTTTTACCCAGGTTCGGGCCTCCATGAGGCGTAAAACCCTACTCGTGCTTTGGTGGATTGATGGTGGAAAGGTGGTGGTGGTGCGTAGTACACTTGCCCGACAGGGGTTGCCTCGGGGCGGTAGCGACTACGTGCGTATGGGGGTGTGAGTGGTCTAAACTTCTAACCTCTTGAACCATTGCTACGGGCCTCCTTTTATAGATCAAGGGGTTACCTTAGTGGAAAATTAGTCATTAGACACTGATATGATAGCAAATAGTGCTATCATACCTAACTCTATAGGCTGACAGCATGCATTTAATGCACCGCTTAGTGTCACGTCGTGGGTTGCCCGACAAGGCTTGCCGGGCTAATTCGCTAGCTCCACGCCAGCTCGCTTGACATGTCATTGGACGGGTGTCATATGTGGGTTTCCTTGGTAGGAAGTGGCGCCATGTGGCGAATGACTGCCACGTAATCATCCCGCATCTTGACACCGCACTGTTCGATGATGTGGGTCGTGGTGGAGTTGTCGGTGAGGTGATCTGGCCTCCGCGAGTCCCGGCAGGACCTTCCAGGATGCCTTGGTCGTTTCCTTCTGGGGTGGCCTTGCCCCTTGCCGGGCTCACCTGCCCAGCAAGGGAGGCTTCTCTCTTTATAATATCTGGCTCCTTTGTCTTAGTCTTGGTTCCTTCTGATCTGTTAGTTGGTTCTTCGAGTCTCTTGGTCTCTTACTCTGGTGCTTCAATCTTGATCTTGTGCCTGTGCACAGTCAGGTCAACAGGCCCTGGGTCTGTTGCACCGATAGTTGGCTTTGGCATCGCCGACTAGCCCATGTCAATATGATATCTTTGCAAACTCTCCTCAAAGTGGACCACGTCCGTGGACAAACGAATGTGTGTTTTGCCAAAGACCGTACTTGTAGTGCCTGTATCAAAGGGAAGCTTCATGGAATGGCTCACCGACCCACGACTATCATCTACTCTAAGAGGCCCTTGGAGCTCCTTCACATGGATCTCTTTTGACCTATGAAAGGATCGATATAGTTGACTAGGGGGGGGGGGTGAATAGGCAACTAACAATTTTAAGCTTTTCTTTACCAATTTAAACTTTGCATCAAAGTAGGTTGTCTAGATATGCAACTAGGTGAGCAACCTATATGATGCAACAACAACAAGCACACAAGCAAGCAAGGTACACAACACAATATAAGCTTGCACAAGTAAAGGTAAGAGATAACCAAAAGAGGAGTTGGTGAAGACGAGGATGTGTTACCAAAGTTCCTTCCCTTTGAGAGGAAGTACGTCTCCGTTGGAGGGGTGTGGAGGCACAATGCTCCCCAAGAAGCCACTAGGGCCACTGTATTCTCCTCATGCCCTCACACAATGCAAGATGCCGTGATTCCACTATTGGTTCCCTTGAAGGCGATGACCAAACCTTTACAAACAAGGTTGGGGATCTCTCCACAACCGAATTGGAGGCTCCCAACAAAATCATGGAGCTTCACCACAATTGAATGTGGCTCTGAGGTGACCTCAACCGTCTAGGGTGCTCAAACACCCAAGAGTAAAAAAATCCACAAAAGAAAGTATGGGGGAATCAAATATCCTTTGGTGGAAGTGTAGATCTAGGTCTCCTCCTTCAATCCCTAGCAAATCAAGAAGTTTGAGTGGCTAGAGAGAGAGAGATCGGGCAAGAAAGCTTGAAGGGCATTAATGGAGGAGAGAGAGAGGTAAGATGTAAATGCAGTAGGTGGAAGAACCTCCTTTATATAGCAAACCCTAAAATCCAACTGTTACTGCGAAAACAGCACTACAGCGGTACAATCGCTCCTTGTCCCGGTACAACCGGGAGTCACGGGTATACTGCAGAAACCCTAACAGGCTGTACAACCAGGCAGAAAAGTGGTAGTACCGGTTGTGAAGAACAAGCGGAACAACTTCTCTGCTACCTCTCAACCACCGCCTTGAAACCGAAGGGAATCACCCCTGTGAGCGGTGATCGAGCGGTAGTGTGCCAGTGCAACCGCCTGGCCCTGGTACCCAGGGTGGCTAAGTCCCAAGCGATAGAACCGCTTAGGGCACCGGTGGTACCGGTGTGCAGAGCACGACTGGAACAACCAGGCAACTACCGCCCGAGTACCACATCAAAACAGAAACCTGACCGGTTGTTGAGCGGTACTTGGGAGGCATAACCGCCAATGACACCCCACAATCATTTTAAGCATGGAAGCGGTACCACCGCCCGGGGGCAGCGATACAACCACTTGGTCATGAACTGGGTTGTTCAACCCTTGGGTATCACTCCTAGGGTGGTGGTTGGGCCGGTGCTAAGGGCCAGCGGTACAACCGCTCGAGTGAGTGGTACAACCGCTGAGGATACACAACAACAGTTGAAAAGGAGGAGAGCTCTCTCTCAAACAATAAATGGAAGGCAAAGGTGGGTGAGGAAAATGTGTACGTGCAATGATTCACCCAACTCCTTCCCATGTGGATTCCCTCTTAATAGTATGGATTCCCTATGACCAAAGAGATAAACACGTAGACAAACACCATCCTCGATCTTTTCCTTCCAGAGAGAATAACAACTCGATGCAAGGCTAATCACCGAGAACCTGAAGCACTAAACACAAGATTAGACCAACAAGGAGTTGTCATCATCATCCAAAACATAAAGTAGGGAAATGACCTAACAACCTCCTTCCTTTGATAGTCTTGGGGGAAGAAAGTATTGCTTGGTGATTGTGGATGACTTCTCAAGATATAAATGGGTATATTTCTTCAAGAGGAAGAGTGAGACTCAACAAACCATCATCAACTTTGCAAATGAAGCTCAACATCAACATGGAGCAAAGATCTTGACGATTAGAAGTGACACCGACACCGAGTTTGTCGAGGAAGCTGATCCACCAACACCTACGGGGACCGGGCCCCTTTCGGTTCGGAGGGGGGCGGAGGCCGCACAAAGAGCGGATCGAGGCAGTACACGCGAGCAGTTTTACCCAGCTTCGGGCCGCACGGATGCGTAAAACCCTACTGCTGCTTGTTTGTGTATATTGAATTCTTGCTCAGGAGCGATGGACGCTGCCAGACCGAGCGTGAGAGTGTTTCTGATGTTTCGAATGAGCCGAACCCCTTCTACGTTGCCCTCGGGCCTCCTTTTATACTTTCAAAGGGGTCACCGACAGGTGGCAACGTAGACTAGAAGGGTAAAAATGGAAAAGGATGCGGTAGGTGCAGCTACCGCTACTGTGGACACAGTGCACCCTACCTAACTCTAACGGCAGGGGACAAGGTCATTGAATGCCCTTCTGAGTTGCCTAAACAGTGCAAAAAGTGACAGTTAGGAGCGCCACCGTTTGCCACGATGGCCTTCTCTTCATCTCCGCTTGCCACCGCGCACCCCTAGCTGCGCGGCCTCCTGCCACGTGTGCTTGGGAGAGTCCTAGAGCGACACGTTAGCAGGTGTGCTGGAGCGCGGGCACGAAGTGGGGGTTTCCCGCGGCAAGCTTCTTGCCGCGGTCGTCGTCTTGTCGTGTTTGGGAGCTTGTTGCTCACCGGACCTTGCCGGGACGCAGGGCGCGTCGCGGCAAGCTTTCTTGGTATGCCTTGAGTGGCCTTCCCGGCAAGCTCCTCTTACCGGGGTCTTGTATCTTCCCGGCAAGATCCTCTTGCCGGGGCCTGGGTTGGCCTTCCCGGCAAGCTCCTCTTGCCGGGGCCTTGGTTGGCCTTCCCGGCAAGCTCCTCTTGCCGGGGCCTTGGTTGGCCTTCCCGGCAAGCTCCTCTTGCCGGGGCCTTGGTTTGAGTACTTTGTTCTTGAATGGTCTTCAAGGGAACCACGGAGGGTCTTGGCGGTCACCCGGCAAGCCTTGCCGCGGGATGCTGCGACCGCCCGTGCACAAGTTCGGGGTACTAGGGTACCCCTACTCTAGTACACCGACAGGAGCCCCCGGGCCTGGGCCATACACGGTGCCGAGCGCTGTTGGGCCAGGCCCAAAACAGTGCACGGGCACGCGCGGCCTAGGTCACGCCGCATATCTCTCCGCTCCCACCGTGCACGCCCAGAACGGCGCGCGTCAAACGCGGCGTCGTGGGTGACGCGGGCGGCGTGCGCGGGGCTGAGCCCCTCGAGCATGCGTCAGGCCACGATGATGGGGACGGTTCACGCCCTCCTCCCTAAACGGAAGTAGGCGTGGGGGCGTGGTGCATTTACTGGACGGGGCCGGTGCGCGGTTTTCGGGACCTCCACTCCCCGTGATCATGAGGCGGAGCGAGGCTGCCTCATCCGTCGCCTTGGTTCTGCATCCCCGCCACGCGGCTCCCATGCGCTTGGGGTCGCGGACGGTGGAAGTGGGAAACTGGGCCGTCGTGAGCAGAGGCAGCGGTTGGCTCCGACTCCCTGCTCTTCCCGTGCCTTGATTCGCTGAGCAGGGCGGCCGAGCCCCCACCTCGCTCCTTTATAAAGAGCGGGAGGGGAGCACAGAAACCCGCACTCTCTCATCTCCTCCTTTCTTCAGCTTCTGCTCCCCTTTCTCTCATTCGCCATGGAGAAAGGGAATCCAGGCCCTTCATCGGTGGCGGCGAGGGTCGCCGCGAGACAGCGCATCTCTCCCTCTCCCGCGCCCGTGGTGGCAGAGCCAGCCACAAGGGGAAGAGGGAGGGGGCGAGGTCGCGGATGAGGTCGAGGACGAGGTCGAGGCGCTCGGGGAAGAGGCGGGTGGGGCGGCGCGCCAGCTTCGCCTCCGCCGGTGGCTCCTCCCCCCACGGCGGTCCATATAGGGGACGACCCTTGCGAGTTCTTCGTCAAGCTGCGCCGGGCGCCTCATCGTCGCCTCCGGCTTCCAGCTCCGTTTGCAAGCGCGATGGAGTTGGACCCGCCCGAGACACTGAGACTGCACATGAGGGGCTGTGGGATCAGCGGCACGCGAGTCCGCGTTGTATTCCCAGCCCCTAATGTGATGTATCTTGATCGAGGGTGGAAGACGTTCGCCTGTATCCACAGCCTGATGGAGGGGTTTACCCTCCATTTTAAGTTGATGGAGGGCGATCTCCTCTCCGTCAAGGTCTTCGGGTGCTTCGACACTCGGGCGAAGTGCTGCGTGGACAGCTCCTCCGATAGCGAAGGCTCCTCCTCGAGCGAGAGTGACGAGGAGGAGAGCGACAATGATGATGAGGGTAGCGGGCGGCGGGGTGGGAGGTCCGACTAGGCGTCGGGCGCCGCTTCGCGCGGCACCGGCGACCCCATCATCCGTGTCGCCGGCTCCTTGAACTCCCCGGGATGTTCTCTTGGTGTCTTCTGGCACCCGTAGCTCGCCTAGGCGCTCCTTTTGCCCTTTTCGCCTCTTGGACCTGCCTCCTGAAGAGAGGGACAGGAAAGGGATTACGGGCATCTTATCTTTTTAATTTGTAAGCCTTCGGGCCTTAGCTGTATCTAAAACTTGTAATCCTCTCTTTCATGTTTTTCATCCTCTATGGACTGTACCTGAGTGGGATGTTTTTTTAATGAAAAGGGGATGCTTGCCTGGTTATTTGTCTCGCGAGTTGAACCCATGCCAAGGAGCAAATCCTTGGTATCCCTCGGACAGACATTTCATCTCCCGGCAACAGGCCCTGCCGCCTTCCCACGTCGCTCGACCTTTCTCACGCCTTTGACGGAGGCGGGAACGAGGTGGGTGCGGTCTCCTCGTTTCATCCCTTTGCTGCCGCGACTATGACCAAACTTGGCCCCGGGAACGAGCCCCAGGGCCTAGAGTTGAGGGAGCACGGCAGTTTTCGGGAAGAAACGCGGTTTCGCATTCCCCAGTCCATAAGAGGATGCATGATGAGGGATGAAGGACTTATCTGATATTGCAGCCCCCGGCAACTCTGGTTTGCCGTGGACGATTCTTGGCACTCGCAGCCCCCAGCGATACTGGCTTGCCGGGGCCCAGGTGCCGGCGCGCCCTTCTTCTCCTTTTCGTCCTCAAGCAGTCTGGCCAGGATATGCGAGCCCTGCGAACGAAAGAGAAGCAAAAGGATGGACACTCGACCTCTAGCGTAGATTAGGCCGTCCGTTTTCTTCTTTTCTTGTCGCTGCCAGTCATGTCATGGGAACACTTTATTAGAGCCGCGACAAGTTATTTTTGTAATATAACTTTATCTTAGGCAAAAAATTGCTGTGCTACTTTCTTTACTCGACTCTTGGCTTTGTATGGTTCTACCCTACGCTTTCTAGGGAAACTTGCCGGTGCAGGCACCCTTGCCGCGAGCGCCGAGTGCGGAACTTCAGCAGCCTGCTGGTGGGGTCGCTACCGACAAGCAACCTTGTCGCAACTAGTTGCAGCTCACTTAAGTTGTTGAGCGGACTCGAAACAAAGTAAGGGCGCTAGCGGCTCACTTAAGTTGCTGAGCGGACTCGAAGCAAAGTAAGGGCGCTAGCAGCCCACTTAAGTTGTTGAGCGGACTCGAAACAAAGTAAAGGCGCAACTAGCTACGATCTGGTTCCTCCGCGCACAGGTTTTCCATACAAAGCACGGTCGTTCAAGGAAAATAACTCAAAAACTTAAAAAATTGATTGCTCAAACTTTAGCAACTTAGCTTTTCTGTCTTCTGCTTCCCGGCAAGGAGGAACTTTCTTGAACGGCCTGGTCCACACCATTATCTTCTCCTTCCCCCCCGGTAAACCTTGTGGGCGAGGGAACCTTCCTTCTTTTGAGAAAGAAACAGAGAAATAAAGTAATGATATGGAGCCTTGGGCTCGTTATCGCTTACTGGGGTCTGGTGCTGCACAAAGTGTCAGATAACATATGCGAAAAATGATTATAGAATAAAGAAAAACTGACAAGATGTGCGGGGCACATGAACTTTACTGGTGCACGGGGTCTGCGCCCGGCTTTGTACAAAGGATTACATGCAACAGCGGCAAGACTTGTACAAAAGGTGGTTGCCGGAAAAGCTTCCGGCAACCGCGCCCTACGGGTAAAACTTACGAAGATGTTCTATGTTCCAGGAGTTGCTCACCGGAATGCCATCTTCGGTCTCAAGGCGGACAGCGCCGGGCCTAGTGACTCGTTTCACCCGATAAGGGCCTTCCCACTTCGGCGTCAACTTGTTGGAATTCTTGGCGGACTGAACACGCCGAAGAACAAGGTCGCCTTCCTCGAAGCTCCTGGCTTTAACTTTGCGGCTATGGTAGCGTCGCAAAGCTTGCTGGTAGCGAGTGGCTCGCACCGCAGCCTGGAGACGGTCTTCCTCAAGGAGCAGCGCGTCATCTTGTCGCAGCTGCTCTTGCTCGAGCTCATCATAAGCAAGCACTCGAGGCGACCCGTAAACGAGTTCCGTGGGGAGAACTGCCTCCGCTCTGTAGATTAGAGCGAAGGGTGTCTGGCCAGTGGCTCGATTTGGCGTCATCCTGATCGACCAAAGAACCACCGGCAGCTCCTCGATCCAGTTTCTTCCGCACTTGTGCAGCCTGTTGAAAGTTCTGGTCTTGAGGCCTCGCAGCACTTCAGCATTTGCCCTCTCCGCTTGACCGTTGCTTCTCATATGAGCAACAGAAGCGAAGCAGACCTTGGCGCCAAGATCTTGGACATACTACATGAAGGTGCGGCTCGTAAATTGCGTGCCGTTGTCGGTGATGATCCTGTTAGGAACCCCGAAACGGCAAACAATCGACCTGAAGAACTTGACTGCTGACCGTGCTGTCACCTTCCTCACTGGTTCCACTTCCGGCCACTTTGTGAACTTGTCGATTGCAACGTACAAGAACTCAAAGCCCCCGACAGCTCGGGGGAAGGGGCCGAGGATGTCGAGCCCCCAGACCAAAAATGGCCAGGATAAAGGGATCGTTTGGAGAGCTTGAGCTGGTTGGTGTATCTGCTTGGAATGGAACTGGCACGCTTCACACTTGGTTACTTGTGCAGTTGCATCCTGGAGGGCTGTCGGCCAGAAGAAGCCTTGTCGAAATGCTTTGCGGTAAGTGCTCTTGCGCCAATGTGGTGACCACATATGCCTCCATGTATCTCTGCCAACAGCTGTTGTCCATCTTCCCGGCGAATGCACTTCAATTTCACACCGTTGAGTCTTATTCTGTACAGTGTGTTGTCGACAAACTTGTACATACTTGACTGCCGGGCTACTTTTTCAGCTTCTTCTTGCTCTTCGGGAAGCTCTCCTGTCTGAAGGAAACGGACAATCTGCTGCGCCCATGCTGGATCTTGTGGCTCGACAACAAGGACTAAAGGCGTATCTGTTGCTGCAGGAACATCCGCTTCCACGGCAAGAACCTGTGGCTCTGCCGGAGCGTGATGCTCCCCGGCAAGCTTGCCGGAGCAAAACTTGTCGGGAGCGTCTGCTTCAACGGAACAAACCAAGAGGTTCGCCGGAGCAGACTGCTCCGCAGCACTCTTGGCGTCGATCTTGGGGACCTTCTTGGCGGCGGCTTCGGGGAGCTCTGCCGGAAAGCAGTCACCAGAAACCAACTTCCTCTTCTTATTCTGTCCAGTTGATGGTGTCACGGATGGTTGAGTCAGCTTGAGCACAAAGATCCCTGGTTCCACAGGCAACTTTAGTGCAGCGCACTTTGACAGGCCATCAGCCTCCTCCCCTCTTCAGCGCGTGCACACTTGTCGTCCAGGGCGTAAAGCTCGCTGACGTCTCTGATCTTACACATCGCCATCTCCTCCCTCATCCTTCGGTTTCGCACGTTCTGATGGAACGCGCTGATGATCGCGGCGGGGTGGACGTCTATACACGGCTGAATCTCTGAATGTACTTGCGCAGTGGCTCTCCTTCCTTCTGGGCGAGCAGATGAAGATCGCTCTCTTGGCCATGTGGCTTGTGGCCGCCTGTAAAGGCGCCGACAAACTGATGGCACAGATCAGCCCAGGAGGATATGGAGTTGTCCGGCAAGTGCATGAGCCAGGACCTGACGTTGGGCTTGAGTACCAGCGGGAAGTAGTTGGCAAGGATCTTGTCGTCCCGTCCCCCGGCGGCCTGCACCGCGATGGTGTAGATGCTGAGAAAATCCGACGGATGCGTCTTGCCGTCGTACTTCTCTGGTACGTCTGGTTTGAAATTCTTTGTGCTGGGCCACTGGACTTGCCGCAGCTTACGGGTGAACGCAGGACAACCTACCGCGTACGCAGATCGCCTGGTTCCCCTGGCGCATGCGTCAACAGAGGGCCCAGCGCGCTTGTCGGATTGACGTCGCGCTTCTCTTCGGCGCTCGATGCGGGTTCGAGCGTCTTCTTGTTGTCGTTCATGGAGAACTTGGCGCTGGTCGCGACGAGCTCGTGGGTCCGACGACGTGGTGGAGCCGCTGTCGGGGTGGACCCAGCGAGTCGGTGATTTTGGCCTTCGTAGTGGAGAGTGCATGGAAGTCGCACCTCCCCCGGTCTTGTTGCCATCGGCTCGCGTCCGGCTGTCCTGCCGCGGCAGCGAGGTGCTTGGTTGCCGCGCAGTGTCGCCGTTGCCGAAGCCGATGAGGCTCTGGATAGTGGCCCTCCATTCGTTGGTCTTGTCCGCCGTCGGAGGATAGTCTCGGAGCAGCTGAGCTCGCGCCAAGGCTTCTGCTGGGGTGGTGGGCGGCGGAGGTGAACAGTGCGAGGAGTGGGGCGTGCTCGGACTCCTAACCACGTTAGAAGGAGCAGTGCCCCGTCCAGGCGACCGTACTTCACTCGAGCCAGCATGTTGACGTGCATGTTGGTCTTGAGCGCCACGAGATCCACCAGCTTGATCTTGGCCCAGCGGACGTATGGCGCTGCGAACGCCATGACGCTGCTGGTCCCGCACCTCCTGAGAGGGGCGCGGTGCGCGCATGGATGCCGAGGTCTGTGCCACCTTGTCCTTGGACTTGGCTGCACTGAAGGCTCCCTTGTCGACGCCCATTCTTCCGCCGGCGTCCACTCCACCACCCGTTTGCTCCGGAGGCGGTGAAAGCGACGCAGACGGAACAACTGCCTCCGAATCCTTCTTCTTCGGTGGCATGTCGATGAAGACGATGAGGATTTAGCTCGCGTGCACGCCGGATCGGGTTCGCACAATCTCGACGCACCCCTACCTGGCGCGCCAAAGATGTCGGGGAAGCTGATCCACCAACACCTACGGGGACCGGGCCCCTTTCGGTTCGGAGGGGGGCGGAGGCCGCACAAAGAGCGGATCGAGGCAGTACACGCGAGCAGTTTTACCCAGCTTCGGGCCGCACGGATGCGTAAACCCCTACTGCTGCTTGTTTGTGTATATTGAATTCTTGCTCAGGAGCGATGGACGCTGCTAGACCGAGCGTGAGAGTGTTTCTGATGTTTCGAATGAGCCGAACCCCTTCTACGTTGCCCTCGGGCCTCCTTTTATACTTTCAAAGGGGTCACCGACAGGTGGCAACGTAGACTAGAAGGGTAAAAATGGAAAAGGATGCGGTAGGTGCAGCTACCGCTACTGTGGACACAGTGCACCCTACCTAACTCTGACGGCAGGGGACAAGGTCATTGAATGCCCGTCTGAGTTGCCTAAACAGTGCAAAAAGTGACAGTTAGGAGCGCCACCGTTTGCCACGATGGCCTTCTCTTCATCTCCGCTTGCCACCGCGCACCCCTAGCTGCGCGGCCTCCTGCCACGTGTGCTTGGGAGAGTCCTAGAGCGACACGTTAGCAGGTGTGCTGGAGCGCGGGCACGAAGTGGGGGTTTCCCGCGGCAAGCTTCTTGTCGCGGTCGTCGTCTTGTCGTGTTTGGGAGCTTGTTGCTCACCGGACCTTGCCGGGACGCAGGGCGCGTCGCGGCAAGCTTTCTTGGTATGCCTTGAGTGGCCTTCTCGGCAAGCTCCTCTTACCGGGTTCTTGTCTCTTCCCGGCAAGATCCTCTTGCCGGGGCCTGGGTTGGCCTTCCCGGCAAGCTCCTCTTGCCGGGGCCTTGGTTAGCCTTCCCGGCAAGCTCCTCTTGCCGGGGCCTTGGTTTGAGTACTTTGTTCTTGAATGGTCTTCAAGGGAACCACAGAGGGTCTTGGCGGTCACCCGGCAAGCCTTGCCGCGGGATGCTGCGACCGCCCGTGCACAAGTTCGGGGTACTAGGGTACCCCTACTCTAGTACACCGACAGAGTTCAAGAACTACACCTTGAATGAGTTTCTTAGTGACGAGGGGATCAAGCACCAATGTGCCGCACTCTATATCCCTCAACAAAATGGTGTGGCAGAGAGGAAGAATCGGACATTGATGGATGCAGCAAGAACCATGATGACGGAATTCAAATATCCGTACAACTTTAGGGCCAAAGCCATCAACACTACATGTCATGCATCCAATAGGCTCTATATCCACAATGGCTTGAATAAGACTCCATATGACATTCTTACCGGTAACAAGCCCAACCTCAAGTACTTCCTGAAGGAAATATGCCCTAGAGGCAATAATAAAGTTATTATTTATTTCCTTATATCATGATAAATATTTATTATTCATGCTAGAATTGTATTAACCGGAAACATAATACATGTGCGAATACATAGACAAACAGAGTGTCACTAGTGTGTCTCTACTTGACTAGCTCGTGAATCAAAGATGGTTAAGTTTCCTAACCATAGACATGAGTTGTCATTTGATTAACGGGATCACATCATTAGGAGAATGATGTGATTGACTTGACCCATTCCGTTAGCTTAGCACTTGATCGTTTAGTATGTTGCTATTGCTTTCTTCATGACTTATACATGTTCCTATGACTATGAGATTATGTAACTCCCGTTTACCGGAGGAACACTTTGTGTGCTACCAAACGTCATAACGTAACTAGGTGATTATAACGGTGCTCTACAAGTGTCTCCGAAGGTACTTGTTGAGTTGACGTATTTCAAGATTATGATTTGTCACTCCGATTGTCAGAGAGGTATCTCTGGGCCCTCTCGGTAATGCACATCACTATAAGCCTTGCAAGCAATGTGACTAATGAGTTAGTTGCGGGATGATGCATTACATAACGAGTAAAGAGACTTGCGGGTAACGAGATTGAACTAGGTATTGAGATACCGACGATCGAATCTTGGGCATGTAACATACCGATGACAAAAGGAACAACGTATGTTGTTATGCGGTTCGACCGATAAAGATCTTCATAGAATATGTAGGAGCCAATATGAGCATTCAGGTTCCGCTATTGGTTATTGACCAGAATTGTGTCTCGGTCATGTCTACATAGTTTTCGAACCCGTAGGGTCCACACGCTTAAGGTTTTGATGACAATTATATTATGAGTTCATGTGTTTTGATGTACCGAAGGAGTTCGGATTCCCGGATGAGATCGGGGACATGACGAGGAGTCTCGAAATGGTCAAGACGTAAAGATCGATATATTGGACGACTATATTCGGACTTCGGAAAGGTTCTGAGTGATTCGGGTATTTTTCGGAGTACCGGAGAGTTGCGGGAATTCGCCGGGGAGTATATGGGCCTTATTGGGCCATACGGGAATAGAGGAGAGAGGCCAAAAGGAAGGAGGCGTGCCCCCCCCCTTGGTGCGAATTAGACAAGGGGCCCAGCCCCTTTTTCCTTCTTCCTCCCCCCCCCTCTTTCCTTCTCTCCTACTCCAACAAGGAAAGGAGGAGTCCTACTCCCGGTGGGTGTAGGACTCCCCCCTTGGCGCACCCTCCTCCTTGGCCGGCCGCCTCTCCCCTTGCTCCTTTATATACGGGGGCAGGGGGCACCCCATAGAGACAACAATTGATCCTTGAGATCTCTTAGCCGTGTGTGGTGCCCCCCTCCAGCATAGTCCTCCTCGATAATATTGTAGCGGTGCTTAGGAGAAGCCCTGCGACGGTAGAACATCAAGATCATCACCACGCCGTCATGCTGAGGGAACTCTCCCTCGACACTCGGCTGGATCGGAGTTCGAGGGACGTCATCGAGCTGAACGTGTGCTAGAACCCGGAGGTGCCGTAGTTTCGGTGCTTGATCGGTCGGACCGTGAAGACGTACGACTACATCAACCACGTTATTCTAATGCTTCCGCTTTAGTTCTATGAGGGTACATGGACAACACTCTCCCCTCTCGTTGCTATGCATCACCATGATCTTGCGTGTGCGTAGGAATTTTTTTGAAATTACTACGTTCCCCAACAGTGGCATCCGAGTCTAGGTTTTATGCGTTGATGTTATATGCATGAGTAGAACACAAGTGAGTTGTGGGCGATACAAGTCATACTGCTTACCAGCATGTCATACTTTGGTTCGGCGGTATTGTTGGATGAAGCGGCGCGGACCGACATTACGCGTACGCTTACGCGAGACTGGTTTTACCGCCGTTCTTTGCACACAGGTGACTAGCGGGTGTCAGTTTCTCCAACTTTAGTTGAACCGAGTGTGGCTACGCCCGGTCCTTGAGAAGGTTAAAACAACACTAACTTGACGAACTATCGTTGTGGTTTTGATGCGTAGGTAAGAACGGTTCTTGCTCAGCCCGTAGCAGCCACGTAAAACTTGCAACAACAAAGTAGAGGAAGTCTAACTTGTTTTTGCAGGGCATGTTGTGATGTGATATGGTCAAGATGTGATGCTATAAGTTGTTGTCTGAGATTTATCAGGAACTGGCAAAAGCCTTATGGTTGTCTCTTTATTGCATAAGATGCAAGCGCCAAATAATTGATTTACTTTATCGCTATGCGATAGCAATAGTTGCAAGAGCAATAGTTGGCGAGACGACCATGTGACGACACATTGATATAGATCAAGATGATGGAGATCATGGTGTCATGCCGGTGACGATGTAGATCATGACGATGCTTTGGAGATGGAGATCAAAGGCACAAGATGATGATGGCCATATCATGTCACATATTTTGATTGCATATGATTTTTATGTTTTATACATCTTATTTTGTTTCGATTGACGGTAGCATTATAAGATGATCTCTCACTAAATTTCAAGATAAAAGTGTTCTCCCTGAGTATGCACCGTTGCCAAAGTTCGTCGTGCCCAGACACCACGTGATGATCGGGTGTGATAATCTCTACGTCCATCTACAACGGGTGCAAGCCAGTTTTGCACACGCATAATACTCAGGTTAAACTTGACAAGCCTAGCATATGCAGATATGGCCTCGGAACACTGAGACCGAAAGGTCGAGCGTGAATCATATAGTAGATATGATCAACATAGTGATGTTCACCATTCAAAGCTACTCCATTTCACGTGATGATCGGTTATGGTTCAGTTGATTTGGATCACGTGATCACTTAGATGATTAGAGGGATGTCTATCTAAGTGGGAGTTCTTAAGTAATGTGATTAATTGAACTTTAATTTATCATGAACTTAGTCCTAGTAGTATTTTGCAAATTATGTTGTAGATCAATAGCTCGCGTTGTTGCTTCCCTATGCTTTATATGTGTTCCTAGAGAAAACTAAGTTGAAAGATGTTAGTAGCAATGATGCGGACTTGGTCCGTGATCTGAGGTTTATCCTCATTGCTGCACAGAAGAATTATGTCCTTTATGCACCACCAGGTGACAGACCTATTGCAGGAGCAGATGCAGACGTTATGAACGTTTGGCTAGCTTAATATGATGACTACTTGATAGTTTTGTGCACCATGCTTTATGGCTTAGAACCGGGACTACAAAAATGTTTTTGAAACGTCATGGAACATATAAGATGTTTCAAGAGATGAAATTGGTATTTCAGACTCATGTCCGTGTCAAGAGGTATGAGACCTTTGACAAATACTTCGCCTAAAAGATGGAAGAGAATTGCTCAACTAGTGAGCAAGTACTTAGATTGTCTGAGTACTGCAATTGCTTGAATCAAGTGGGAGTTAATCTTCCAGATAAGATAGTGATTGGCAGAGTTCTCTAGTCACCATCACCAAGTTATTGGAACTTCGTGATGAACTATGATGCAAGGGATGAAGAAAACGATTCCCGAGCTCTTCGTGATGCTGAAATCAACGATGGTAGAAATCAAGAAAGAACATCAAGTGTTGATGATTGTAGTTTCAAAGAAAAGGGCAAAGGGAAAGAAAGGGAAACTTCAAGTAGAATGGCAAGCAAGTTGTCACTCCCACGAAAAATCCCAAAGCTGGACCAAAGCCTGAAATTGAGTGCTTACACTGCAAAGGAAATGGTCACTGAAAGCGGAAATGCCCTAGATATATGGTGGATAAGAAGGATGGCAAAGTGAACAAGGGTATATTTGATATATAGGTTATTGATGTGTACCTTACTAGTGTTTATAGTAGCCCCTGAGTATTTGATACTTGTTCAGTTGCTAAAAATTAGTAACTCGAAACAGGAGTTACAGAATAAACAGAGACTAGTTGAGGGTGAAGTGACGATGAGTGTTGGAAGTAGTTCCAAGATTGATATGATCATCATCGCACACTCTCTATACTTTCGGGATTAGTGTTAAACCTAAATAAATGTTATTTGGCGTTTGCGTTGAGCATATATATATGATTTGATCATGTTTATTGCAATACGGTTATTCATTTAAAGTCAAGAATAATTGTTGTTCTGTTTACATGAATAAAACCTTCGATGGTCATACACCCAATGAAAATAGTTTATTGGACCTCGATTGTAGTGATACACATATTCATAATATTAATGCCAAAAAGATGCAAAGTTTATAATGATAGTGCAACTTGTTTGTGGCACTGCCGTTTGGGTCATATCGGTGTAAAGCGCATGAAGAAACTCCATAAAGATGGATTTATGGAATCACTTGGTTATGAAACATTTGATGCTTGCGAACCGTGCCTTTTGGGTAAGATGACTAAAACTCCGTTCTCCGGAAATATGGAATGAGCTAGTGACTTATTGGAAATAATACATACTGATGTATGTGGTCCAATGAGTATTGATGCTCGTGGCGGGTATCGTTATTTTCAGACCTTCACAAGATGATTTGAGCAGATATGAGTATATCTACTTAATAAAACACAAGTCTGAAACATTTGAAAAGTTCAAAGAATTTCAGAGTGAAGTGGAGAATCATCGTCACAAGAAAATAAAGTTTCTACGATCTGATCGTGGAGGAGAATATTTGAGTTACGAGTTTGGCCTTCATATAAAACAATATGGATTAGTTTCACAGCTCACGCCACATGGAACACCACAGTGTAATGGTGTGTCCGAACATCATAACCGCACTTTATTGGATATGGTGCGATCTATGATGTATCTTACCAATTTACCACTATCGTTTTGGGGTTATGCATTAGAGACAGTTGCATTCACTTTAAATAGGGCACCATCAAAATCTGTTTGAGACGACGCCTTATGAACTGTGGTTTGGTAAGAAACCGAAGTTGTCGTTTCTTAAAGTTTGGGGCTGCGATGCTTATGTGAAAAAGTTTCAACGTGATAAACTCGAACCTAAATCGGAGAAGTGCATCTTCATAGAACACCCAAAGGAAATTTTTGGGTACACCTTCTATCACAGACCCGAAGGCAAAATATTCGTTGCTAAGATGGATCCTTTCTAGAGAAGGAGTTTCTCTCGAAAGAAGTGAGTGGGAGGAAAGTAGAGCTTGATAAGGTAATTGTACCTTCTCCCGAATTGGAAAGTAGTTCATCATAGAAATTAGTTCTAGTGACCACTACACCAATTGGTGAGGAAGCTAATGATATTGATCATGAAACTTCAGATCAAGTTACTACCGGACCTCGTAGGTCAACCAGAATAAGATCCGCACCAGAGTGGTACGATAATCCTGTTCTCGAAGTCATGTAACTAGACCATGATGAACCTACGAACTATGAGGAAGCGATGATGAGCCCAGATTTTGAGAAATGGCTTGAGGCCATGAAATCTGAGATGGGATCCATGTATGAGAACAAAGTGTGGACTTTGGTTGTCTTGCCCAATGATCGGCAAGCCATAGAAAATAAATGGATCTTCAAGAGGAAGACGGACGTTGAGGGAGTCCTGGATTAGGGGGTGTCCGGATGGCCGGACTATGACCTTTGGCCGGACTCCCGGACTATGAAGATACAAGATTGAAGACTCCGTCCCATGTCCGGATGGGACCTTCCTTGGCGTGGAAGGCAAGCTTGGCGATACGATATGAAGATCTCCTCCCATTGTAACCGACTCTCTGTAACCCTAGCCCTCTCCGATGTCTATATAAACCGGAGAGTTTTAGTCCATAGGACGAACAACAATCATACCATAGGCTAGCTTCTAGGGTTTAGCCTCTCTGATCTCGTGGTAGATCAACTCGTGTAATACCCATACCATCAATATTAATCAAGTAGGAGTAGGGTTTTACCTCCACCGAGAGGGCCCGAACCTGGGTAAAAACATCATGTCCCTTGTCTCCTGTTACCATCCGCCTAGACGCACAGTTCGTGACCCCCTACCCGAGATCCGCCGGTTTTGACACCGACATTGGTGCTTTCATTGAGAGTTCCTCTGTGTCGTCGCCTTTAGGCCCGATGGTTTCCTCGATCATCAATCACGACGTGGTCCAGGGTGAGACTTTTCTCCCCGGATAGATCTTCATATTCGGCGGCTTTGCACTGCGGGCCAACTCGCTTGGCCATCTGGAGCAGATCGGAAGCTATGCCCCTGGCCATCAGGTCAGGTTTGGAAGCTTAAACTACACGGCCGACATTCGCGGGGACTTGATCTTCGACGGATTCGAGCCACGGCCGAGCGCGTCGCACTGTCTCGATGGGCATGATCTAGCTCCGCCGCCGGACAGCGCCCAGAGTGCCGCTCAGGAGTCTGCTCCAACCATTAGTTCGGAGCCGACTGTGCTAACTAGGGACGGACGGTTGGACGCCGCCCCAGGAGCCGCAATCTCTACGGCGATAGAGCCGAATACCAGCCTAGTCCTTTGCAAGGCCCGTGACTCCAAGGTGCCAGACTCCGCTCCGGACTCCGAATCTTCCGCACCCCTTCCGATCGAACCGGATTGGGCTCCGATCATGGAGTTCACCGCCGCGGACGTCTTTCAGCACTCGCCCTTAGGCGATATCCTGAATTCACTAAAGTCTCTCTCTTTGTCAGGAGAGCCCTGGCCGAACTACGGTCAGCATGGTTGGGATACGGACGATGAAGAAATTCAAGGCCCACCCACCACCCACTTCATAGCCACTGTCAACGATTTAACCGACATGCTCGACTTCGACTCCGAAGACATCGACGGTATGGATGCCGATGAAGGAGACGACCAAGAACCAGCACCTATAGGGAACTGGAAAGCCACCTCGTTATATGACATATACATGGTGGACACCCCCAAAGTAGGGGATGGCGAGGAAAAAACGGAGGATGACCCCTCCAAGAAGAAACCCAAGCGCCGATGTCAGCGGCGCCGCTCTAAATCCCGCCAAAGCAAGAACGGCGAATCCAGCACCGGAGATAACAACACGCCAGACAGTGCCGAAGATAACCCCCTCCAGCAGGATTCAGTGCAGGAGGACGAAGGAGCCAGCCCTCATGAGAGAGCAGCCGACAGAGAGGTTGAGGACGACAACTATATGCCTCCCTCCGAAGACGAGGCAAGCCTCGACGACGATGAATTCGTCGTGCCAGAGGATCCCATCGAACAAGAGCGTTTCAAACGCAAGCTTACGGCCACGGCACACAGCCTCAAGAAAAAATAGCAGCAGCTTAGAGCTGACCAAGACTTGCTAGCCGACAGATGGACCGAAGTCCTGGCTGCCGAAGAGTATAAACTTGAACGCCCCTCCAAGAGCTACCAAAGCGCAGGTTGCTACCCCAACTTGAGGAGGAAGCAACTAAACCTACAACACCAGCGTACGATGTGCCCGATCGGCCACCCCGTGGCCGCGACAGAGAGGCCTTCAGGCCCTCAACCCAAGCCGCACCCCAGCACCGCTCAAAACATGCCAGAGTACAGGGAGACGCAATAGACCTGCAAGACATATTGGAGAACAAGGCAAGGCAAGCACGATCGATCTACGGATCGCATGGGCGCCCCGCTTCACGTGATGCCAGCCGTCACGCCGGATATGATAAGTACGGCCAGGCCGAATACAACAGACCAAGCTCATCCGAGCTGCGTCGTGATATAGCCCAATACAGGGGCGCCGTACACCCACTATGCTTCACAGACGAAGTAATGGATCATCAAATCCCCGAGGGTTTTAAACCCGTGAACATTGAATCATACGACAGCACAACTGATCCCATGGTATGGATCGAGGATTATCTCCTTCATATCCACATGGCCCGCGGTGATGATCTACACGCCATCAAATACCTCCTGCTCAAGCTTAAAGGACCAGCTTGACATTGGCTTAACAGCCTGCCAGCAGAGTCAATAAGCTGCTGGGAGGACCTGGAATCCGCATTCGTGGACAACTTCCAGGGCACTTATGTGCGACCGCCAGACGCCGATGACCTAAGCCACATAATCCAGCAGCCAGAAGAATCGGCCAGACAATTCTGGACAGGGTTCCTAACCAAGAAAAATCAAATAGTCGACTGTCCGGACGCCGAGGCCCTTGCTGCCTTAAGGCACAACATCCGAGACGAATGGCTTGCCCGACACCTAGGACAGGAAAAGCCGAAATCTATGGCAGCCCTCACGACTCTCATGACCCGCTTCTGCGCGGGCGAAGACAGCTGGCTATCTCGTAGCAATAACATAACCAAGAGCCCTGGTAATTCGGATACCAAGGACAACAATGGCAGGTCATGTCGCAACAAGCACAAGCGCCGCATTAACGGCGACAATACTGAGGATACGGCAGTCAACGCCGGATTCAGAGGCTCTAAACCCGGCCAGCGGAAGAAGCCATTCAAAAGAAACCCTCCTGGCCCATCCAACTTAGACCGGATACTCGACCGGTCATGCCAGATACACGGCACCCCTGAACAACCAGCCAATCACACCAACAGGGGTTGTTGGGTGTTCAAGTAGGCAGGCAAGTTAAGTGCCGAAACCAGAGACAAGGGGCTGCGTAGAGATGACGAGGAGGAGCCCCGGCCGCCAAACAACAGAGGACAGAAGGGATTCCCCCACAAGTGCGGACGGTGAACATGATATACGCAACCCACATCCCCAAGAGGGAGCGGAAGCGTGCTCTCAAGGACGTCTATGCGTTGGAGCCAGTCGCCCCAAAGTTCAACCCATGGTCCTCCTGCCCGATCACGTTTGATCGAAGGGACCACCCCACTAGTATCCGTCACGGCGGATTCGCCGCATTGGTCCTAGACCCAATCATTGACGGATTTCACCTCACCAGAGTCCTCATGGACGACGGCAGCAGCTTGAACCTGCTTTATCAGGATACAGTGCGAAAAATGGGTATAGATCCCTCAAGGATCAAACCCACAAAGACAACCTTTAAAGGTGTCATACCGGGTGTAGAAGCCAGTTGTACATGCTCAGTTACACTCGAAGTGGTCTTCGGATCCCCAGATAATTTCCGAAGCGAAGAGTTAATCTTCAACATAGTCCCATTCCGCAGTGGCTATCACGCCCTGCTCGGATGAACCGCATTTGCAAAGTTCAATGCGGTGCCGCACTATGCATATCCCAAGCTCAAGATGTCAGGCCCTCGCGGAGTCATCACAGTCAATGGAAACACCGAACGCTCTCTCCGAACGGAGGAGCACACAGCGGCCCTGGCGGCGGAAGTACAGAGCAGCCTCTCAAGGCAGCTCTCCAATTCGGGTATCAAATGTCCGGACAATGTCAAGCGCGCCCGAAGCAACCTACAACAGAGCCGTCCGACATGATCCGAGCAAGCATAGCAGTGCGGCCCCAACCCCAGCCCTCGTCAGATGGTGCTATCGGTACCACGCGTACATAATTACGCTTTGAAAATACCATGGGCATAAAGGGAGGGGCACAACTACGGCACGCCCAGAATGCGGCTCAACCGCACTTAGGGGCTCCCTATTCGGCCGTTTTCCTTTTTTTATATATATACTTTCAGGACCCAACTACTCAGAAGGCCTGTCCGGCAATACACTCGCCGAACACACGATGCAACAGCCAGGGTGAGGACAAGCCGCGTCGAATGTCTAGGTGGCCTCTATAACGAGTTAAATACCTGTTTTTATTTACAAAACCCGCAGCTTGCCCCTGGAGGGCGACATGTCAAATAATCCCATCTCTTGCTTATCGCACTATTTGTATCATTCTGCTTTCATAGCAGCCCCTTAATAATAAACAATACATAGCTTCTATCTATTATTGTATTCCTTTTTTATATATATGTTCAGTCATGACATTATGCAGCCATGCACTTTGGTACGGCCAATACACCAGGGGCTTAAGCACCCCATAACATGGTGTGAGAAGACCGAACACTCTCATGAGTGCGGCACCCCGAACTTATAGCATTATATGCATCGGCTCCGAATCATGTCCTTGGTCAATAGTTGGGTTTGCCCGGCTCCCATGTTTTGGTACCTTACGTTCCGCATTGTTGGCTAAGGTAGCGCTGGGAGAACTACTACGATTGTGCCCCAGTTGAGCTCGGTTAACACCTCAGTAGAGAAAGCTAAAACTGACCGTCATGATAATGCGAGAGACCGGTCGCTGTTCGCGAGGTTTTTCGAGTCCTTAAAGACTTATGCCGCTTAGAGCGAGGAACCGGACTTATCCGTCCTAGGCGTGAATAGCGCCTCGAACTCGGTCTTCTGAATACTAGGGGCTTCGCCGAAATTTAAAATTATAGAATTCTATGGCTAAGTGAGAGTGATAAAGCATTATAAGTCCGACGGCGTGGTTCGTTGTGCTGAGCGCCTCCCTAGATGGACCCAAGAATGGGAACAAGAGCGCTCAGGTTTATCCCGAACACCCCAGCACTCGTGGCATGGGGGTCGAAGTCGATGACTTGCATCTCTCAGATTTGATAAACGGCCGCATAGAAGGTAATATTTTAAATTAACAAGCGTTGCTTAACGCATATGAACAAAGTTTTCAGCGTACAGGATAACAGATGCGGGCCTACTCAAAAATTACATCTTTGGAGCATTCATCCGCTATACGGCGAGCACCCTTTAGGACGCCCTTATAATACATCTCGGGCGTGTGATACTCCTTGCCCGACGGTGGCGCGTCCGTCAAAAGCTTCTCAGCGTCCAGCTTGCCCTAGTGCACTTTAGCACGGGCAAGGGCCGACGGGCACCTTCGATACAGACGGAGCGCTTGACGACCTCAATCCACGGACACGCATCCACCAGCCGCCGCACCAGACCGAAGTAGCTCCCAGGCATGGCTTCTCCAGGCCACAGCCGAGCTATGAGGCCCTTCATGGCCTGTTCGGCCACCTTGTGGAGCTCGACCAGCTGCTTCAGCTGGTCGCTCAGGGGCACCGGATGTTCGGCCTCAGCATACTGAGACCAGAACACTTTTTCCGTCGAGCTCCCCTCTTCGGCTCGGTAGTATGCGGCAGCATCAGACACACTACGGGGCAGATCGGCGAACGCTCCTGGAGAGCTCCGGATTCGGGTAAGTAGCAGATAATTAACTTTTATATTCTTGCTTTGCGTAAAGAATGACTTACCCGCCGCTATTTTCTTCATCGCCTCGATCCCCTGGAGGACTTTCTGGGATTCAGCCTTAGCATTTTTGGCACTCTCAAGAGCCAAGGCGAGCTCGGACTCTCGAGTCTTCGAGTCACGCTCCAAACTCTCATGTTTTTCCACGAGAGCCTGGAGCTCTTGCCGCACCTCCGCCACCCGCGCCTCCTGCTTCTCTCGCTCGGTGCGCTCTAGGGCCGCACTGTTTTCGGCCTTGGAGACCGCCTCCTTCAGGGTCGCCACCTCGGCCATGGCCCCTGCAACATTTAAGTTGATCCTGTCATTATTTGCAACCAAGTATTTATATATACATTTACATGCGGTATTACATACCCTCCTTGTCCTCGAGCTGCTTCTTGGCATGGCCGAGCTTGTTCTCGGACCGCTCGAGGCTTCCCTTCAATGCATTAACCTCCGCAGTCAGTGCGGCAGAGGTCAGCAGCGCAGCCTGCATTCCCATACCGACATATTTTTATTAGACTCCCGCGTATATCCTTTTAGATCCTCAGCTCGGCTTTTCTTTCTGAACGCCAAACCGAGCATCAGTGGCTACTGTCTCTGCGGTAACAATTTTATATGTTTTGAACACATACCTCAAAGCCTGTTAACAGACTTGTACAGGCTTCTGTCAGCCCGCTCTTGGCGGACTGAACCTTTTGAATCACCGCACTCATAACAGTGCGGTGTTCCTCGTCGATGGAGACGTCGTTAAGCGCTTCCAGCAAATTGTCTGGCGCCTCCGGATGGACGGAGGCCGCCGGCGGCGTAGGCTTGCCCTTCTTATGAAGGTGCCGCCTGTCGGACTCTGGAACCGTTTGTGGTTCCGGAGCATTGTCCGGCCAGGGGCCGGACTTAGACCCCTCTGGGGCTTTACCCCCTTTAGGCCTGGAATCCGGGAGGTCGCCTTGAGGCGCCTCCAGGACCACCTCCTCCTGGTTCGGTCCCCTTCGGGACCCCACCTCGGCGTCATCCGCAGGGAGAGGGGAGGAGGCTGTCGGAAGTGAAGCGTTGTTCACATCCGACGAATTCAGAGAGCCGCTCGACGAATCACCGGGCTGAGCTCTGAGCGGACTGTATGATTAAAATTTGGCATTAGACATTACCAAATAATAGAAGAGCGCCATGAGTCATTCGGGTAACCGGACACTTACGATTTTGCCAGGGGCTTGACCCTGGATGGCCATTCCTCCCCGCCGTCTTCGGCATCGGAGGCGTAGTCCGGCAGAAGGGTCTTCCCCTTCTTGGACCCTCCGGCCTCCCCAGTTGGGGCGGCCTTCCTTTTCTTTCCTCCCCCCGTTGGAGGGGGAGAGGCTTCTTCTTCTTCTTCCTCCTCCTCGTCTTCCGAGGCGGAGGGTGCGTTGGGGTTGTCGGGCGATGAATCCGACACCCCCATGCGCCGGGAGCTCTTTCGAGTCCCCGTGGCCTTCTTCTTGGCCTTCTTCTCTGGCACAACGTGAATTGACGGAACCAGCAGCTTCGTTAAACGAGCGTCCACTGGGTCTTCGGACAAAGGAGCCGGACAGTTGATCTGTCCGGCCTTCTTCTGCCAGTCCTGTTAAAGGGATGGGGGTTTAGATGCCGCATAGAATCAAATCTATGGAAAACAGGTACCCTGTAATGGGAAAATTAGCTCACCGCGCTGGCTTGGCGCTTGGCACAGAATCTGCGATCCTCGGTGATGGGAGGGGAGACCTCGGAGCTCTTGAATAGCACCTTCCATGCATCCTCGTGCTTTGTGTCGAAGAGCCGAGACAGAGTCTGGTGCTGGGCCGGGTCGAACTCCCACAAGTTAAAAGCCCATCGTTGACATGGGAGAATCTGGCGGAAGAGCATGACTTGGACTACGGTGACAATTTTAACCTTCCTGCTGATCAGGTCTTTGATGCAGGTTTGAAGTTTGGTCACTTCTGCCGAGTTACCCCACGACAGGCCCGTCTCTTTCCAAGACGTGAGCCGTGTGGGAATGCCAGATTGGAATTCGGGGGCCGCTGCCCATTCAAGGTCACGCGGCTCGGTGATGTAGAACAACCCCGATTGCCACCCTTTGATGGTCTCTACGAAGGCGCCCTCGAGCCATGTAACGTTGGGTATCTTGCCCACCATGGCGACTCCGCACTCCGCTTGGCGGCCGCCCACGACCTTCGGCTTGACGCTGAAGATCTTGAGCCATAGGCCAAAGTGAGGCTGGATGCGGAGGAAGGCCTCGCACACGATGATGAACACCAAGATGTTGAGGATGAAGTTCAGGGCCAGATCGTGGAAGTCCAGGCCGTAGTAGAACATGAGCCCCCGGACAAACGGGTGAAGAGGAAAACCTAGTCCGCGGAGGAAATGGGGAAGGAAAACAACCCTCTCATGGGGCCTAGGGGTGGGGATGAGTTGCCCCTCATCTAGAAGCCGGTGCGCGATGTCGTCGGACAAGTATCCGGCCTTCCTCAACTTTTTGATTTGCCCCTCCATGATGGAGGAGGCCATCCATCTACCCCCCGCTCCGGACATGATTGGAGTAGGTTGAGGTGGTAAGTGCGGGCTTGGGCGTTGGAGCTCGAGCGTGTAGGGACGAATGAGCAAAGGAGGAAGAAGGCGTAAATGGAAAGGGTAGATTCTTATCCCCTTATATGAGCGGCCGAAACTACGAGCCCCCGCCGGCCTAATAAAACTCGCTTATCTCCCAAGCGCCGCGGTTAATGGCGCGGTTGGGTTACCCACGCCCGTATTGATGAGAATCCCGGAATAAGGGGACACGATCTCTGCTTTGACAAGACGTGCCAAGGAAACTGCCTCGCTAAATGCGCTGAGGTGGAATAGTAAAATGAATAAAAGCCTGGCCGTGGCGTGAGGTCACGCTATGGAATACGTCAGCAGATTAGATTGGTGCAAATGTTATTCTCTCTACGGTGGCATGTGGAACTTATTTTTGCAGAGCCGGACACTATCCTGGTGCTCAACATCTTCTATGAAGTATTCGGAGGAGGAACCTGCCTTGCAATGCCGAAGACAATTTGTGCACCGGACTCGTCGTCATTGAAGCCTGGTTCAGTGGCTACTGAGGGAGTCCTGGATTAGGGGGTGTCCGGATGGCCGGACTATGACCTTTGGCCGGACTCCCGGACTATGAAGATACAAGATTGAAGACTCCGTCCCGTGTCCGGATGGGACTTTCCTTGGCGTGGAAGGCAAGCTTGGCGATACGATATGAAGATCTCCTCCCATTGTAACCGACTCTGTGTAACCCTAGCCCTCTCCGGTGTCTATATAAACCAGAGAGTTTTAGTCCGTAGGACGAACAACAATCATACCATAGGCTAGCTTCTAGGGTTTAGCCTCTCTGATCTCGTGGTAGATCAACTCTTGTAATACCCATACCATCAATATTAATCAAGCAGGAGTAGGGTTTTACCTCCACCGAGAGGGCCCGAACCTGGGTAAAAACATTGTGTCCCTTGTCTCCTGTTACCATCCGCCTAGACGCACAGTTCGGGACCCCCTACCCGAGATCCGCCGGTTTTGACACCGATAGACGTTGATAGTAGTGTTACTATCTTCAAAGCTCGACTTGTCGCAAAAAGGTTTTCGACAAGTTCAAGGTGTTGACTACAATGAGATTTTCTCAACTGTAGCGATGCTTAAGTTTGTCCGAATCATGTTAGCAATTGCCACATTTTATGAAATCTGGCAAATGGATGTCAAAACTGCATTCCTTAATGGTTTTCTTAAAGAGGAGTTGTATATGATGCAACCAGAAGGTTTTGTCAATCCTAAAGGTGCTAAATGTGCAAGCTCCAGCGATCCATCTATGGACTGGTGCAAGCATCTCGGAATTGGAATACACACTTTGATAAGTTGATCAAAGCATATAGTTTTATACGGACTTGCATTGAAGCCTGTATTTACAATAAAGTGAGTGGGAGCACTACAGCCTTTCTGATAAGTATATGTGAGAGACATATTGTTGATCAGAAATGATCTAGATTTTTTCTGGAAAGCGTAAAGAAGTGTTTGAAAGAAGTTCTTTAAAAGAAAGACTTCAGTAAAGCTACTTACATATTGAGCATCAAGATCTATTGAGATAGATCAAGACGCTTGATAAGATTTTCAAAGAGTACATACCTTGACAAGATTTTAAAGTAGTTCAAAATGGAACAGTCAAAGAAAGAGTTCTTGCCTGTGTTGCAAAGGTATGAAATTGAGTAAGACTCAAATCCCGACCACGACAGAAAATATAAAGAGAATGAAAGTCATTCCCTATGCATCAGTCATAGGTTCTATAAAAGTATGCCATGCTATGGACCGGACCTATTGTATACTCTGCCCTGGTTTGGCAAGGGAGTACAATAGTGATCTAGGAGTATATCAGTGGACATTGGTCAAAATTATACTTAGTGGAATAAGGATATGTTTCTCGATTATGGAGGTGACAAAAGGTTTGTCGTAAAGGGTTACGTCGATACAAGTTTTGGCACTGATCCAGATGACTCTAAGTCTTAATCTGGATACATATTGAAGGTGGGAGAAATTAGCTAGAGTAGCTCCGTGCAGAGCATTGTAGACATAGAATATTTGCAAAATACATACGGCTCTGAATGTGACAGACCCGTTGACTAAACTTCTCTCACGAGCATAACATGATCATACCTTAGTACTCTTTGGGTGTTAATCACATAGCGATATGAACTAGTTATTGACTCTAGTAAACCCTTTGGGTGTTGATCACATGACGATGTGAACTATGGGTATTAATCACATATAGATGTGAATATTGGTGTTGAATCACATGGTGATGTGAACTAGATTATTGACTCTAGTGCAAGTGGGAGACTGAAGGAAATATGCCCTAGAGGCAATAATAAAGTTATTATTTATTTCCTTATATCATGATAAATGTTTATTATTCATGCTAGAATTGTATTAACCGGAAACATAATACATGTGTGAATACATAGACAAACAGAGTGTCACTAGTATGCCTCTACTTGACTAGCTCGTGAATCAAAGATGGTTAAGTTTCCTAACCATAGACATGAGTTGTCATTTGATTAACGGGATCACATCATTAGGAGAATGATGTGATTGACTTGACCCATTCCGTTAGCTTAGCACTTGATCGTTTAGTATGTTGCTATTGCTTTCTTCATGACTTATACATGTTCCTATGACTATGAGATTATGTAACTCCCGTTTACCGGAGGAACACTTTGTGTGCTATCAAACATCACAACGTAACTAGGTGATTATAAAGGTGCTCTACAAGTGTCTCCGAAGGTACTTGTTGAGTTGACGTATTTTGAGATTAGGATTTGTCACTTCGATTGTCAGAGAGGTATCTCTGGGCCCTCTCGGTAATGCACATCACTATAAGCCTTGCAAGCAGTGTGACTAATGAGTTAGTTGCGGGATGATGCATTACATACCGAGTAAAGAGACTTGCAGGTAACGAGATTGAACTAGGTATTGAGATACCGACGATCGAATCTCGGGCATGTAACATACCGATGACAAAAGGAACAACGTATGTTGTTATGCGGTTTGACCGATAAAGATCTTCGTAGAATATGTAGGAGCCAATATGAGCATCCAGGTTCCGCTATTGGTTATTGACCGGAAACGTGTCTCGGTCATGTCTACATAGTTCTCGAACCCGTAGGGTCCGCACGCTTAAGGTTTCGATGACAGTTATATTATGAGTTCACGTGTTTTGATGTACCGAAGGAGTTCGGAGTCCCGGATGAGATCGGGGACATGACGAGGATTCTCAAAATGGTCGAGACGTAAAGATCAATATATTGGACGACTATATTCGGACTTCGGGAAGGTTCCGAGTGATTCGGGTATTTTTCGGAGTACCGGAGAGTTACGGGAATTCGTCGGGGAGTATATGGGCCTTATTGGGGCATACGGGAATAGAGGAGAGAGGCCAAAAGGAAGGAGGCGTGCGCCCCCCCTCTGGTCCGAATTGGACAAGGGGCGCAGCCCCTTTTTCCTTCTTCCTCTCCCCCTCTTTCCTTCTCTCCTACTCCAACAAGGAAAGGAGGAGTCCTACTCCCGGTGGGAGTAGGACTCCCCCCTTAGCGCGCCCTCCTCGTGGGCCGGCCGCCTCCCTCCTTTCTCCTTTATATACGGGGGCAGGGGGGCACCCCATAGAGACAACAATTGATCCTTGAGATCTCTTAGCCGTGTGCGGTGCCCCCCTCCACCACAGTCCTCCTCGATAATATTGTAGTGGTGCTTAGGCGAAGCCCTACAACGGTAGAACACCAAGATCGTCACCATGCCGTCATGCTGACGGAACTCTCCCTCGACACTCAGCTGGATCGGAGTTCGAGGGACATCATCGAGCTGAACGTGTGCTAGAATTCGGAGGTGCCGTAGTTTCGGTGCTTGATCGGTCGGGCCGTGAAGACGTACGACTACATCAACCGCGTTATTCTAACGCTTCCGCTTTCGGTCTACAAGGGTACATGGGCAACACTCTACCCTCTCGTTGATATGCATCACCATGATCTTGCGTGTGCGTAGGAAGTTTTTTTAAATTACTACGTTCCCCAACACTTCCGAGTGTTCGGTTATAAGTGTTTCATTCTCAAGAAAGGTGTTCGTTTGTCTAAATTTGGACCTAGAGCTCAAGAGGGCATATTTGTTGGTTATGCTACAAACTCTCATGCTTACCGTGTTCTCAACAAGTCCACTGGACTCATCGAGGAGACGTGTAACATGGAGTTTGATGAAAATAACAGCTCCCAAGTGGAGCAAAGTGGTCTTTGTGATGTAGGTGATGAAATTCCTCCTGAAGCCATAAGAAGAATGGGGATTGGTCAAATACTCCCCATTGAGGAACCCCTTGTGGCCGAAGGAGAAGGACAATGCTCTACTCAAGTGGAGCCATAACCTACGCTAGACCCACACGCTTCCAAAGAACAAAATGAAGGCCCTCAACCCAATGAACAAGATCAAGGGTAAGATCAACTTCATGAGATGGTGATGCACCAAATGATGCCCAAGATCAAGTTCATGCCACCGAGCGCGCTCAAGATCAAGAGCAAACTCATGGTCAAGAGCAAGCTCAATACATTGCTCAAAATTAATAGCAAGCTGAAGATCAAGGGCAAACTCGAGACGGTGCTCAAGATCAAGAGCAAGCTCAAGATCAAGAGAAAACTCAAGACAGTGCTCAAGATGCGCAAGATGATCCTCAAATGCCCATCGAGGAACTTTCGGAGCGTCGTGCCCTAAGGTGGCTTCCAAGCTCGAGCGTCAACAACATGTTATGGAGAATGTGCTTGGAAGTTTGAGAAAAGGGGTAACCACTCGTAAACAATTGTCAAATTTTGTGAGCATCACGCATTTGTTTCATGTGTTGAACCCCAAAAGGTACATGAGCGCTCGATGATGAGGATTGGCTTGAAGCTATGCATGACAAACTCAACAACTTCGAGCGTAATCAAGTTTGGGAATTAGTGCCAAGGCCAACGGAGGAACATAATGTCATTGGGACCAAGTGGATCTTTAAGAACAAGCAAGATGCGAACGGTGTGGTTGTTCGAAACAAGGCAATATTGGTGGTACAAGGCTACTCCCAAGTCGAGGGTATCGATTATGGTGAAACCTTTGCCCCCATTGCTCGTCTTGAGTCTATTCGCATGTTTCTTGCATATGCTTCTCATCATGATTTTAAATTACAACAAATGGATGTGAAAAGTGCATTTCTTAATGGTCCTTTGAATGAGTTGGTGTATGTCAACAACCTCCGGGATTCAAGGATCCCAAGTTCCCCACTCATGTATACAAACTCAAAAAGGCGCTCTATGGCCTTAAACAGCCCCACGTGCGTGGTATGAACACCTTACCGAGTTGTTGCAAGATTGTGGGTTTGAAATTAGGAAAATCTATCCCACTCTTTTTACTAGGGTCAAAGGGGATTTGTTCATATACCAACTATATGTTGATGATATTATTTTTGGTTCTCCCAACAAATCTTCCAGTGATGAGTTTACCACACTAATGACCAAGAAGTTTGAGATGTCTATGATGGGAGAGTTGAACTTCCTTCTTGGGTTCAAAGTCAAGCAAAGAAGAGAAGGAACATTCATCAACCAAGCCAAGTATACCCAAGACATGCTCAAGAGATTCAAGCTAGAAGATGTCAAGCCGATCAAGTTTCCATACCCATTCTTTCCTTATCCTCTCGTGTGTCTCTCTCTCTCCTCTCAAGGAACAACGTCAGAGGACCTCGTCGGACCTCCATCTCCGTCCACTCTCCTCCCATTCCAACCGGTGGAATCGTTCCCCACCCTTCCCTTGTGCTATGGAACCCGATATTGCCCCTAGTTCTTCTTTCTTTGCTCATTTCTTTTTGAATCTAGGTTTGGGGGCTATATGAGTTGGTTTCATTGATTCTTGGCTAAATCATTGCATGAGTTTATGGTTGGAGAGTGCTTGTGTAGTAGAAATGTTACTTGGTAGGATACACTATGGTAGTTTTGATCCACGGTAGTACTGATATGATATTTTGTTGTTCAGATATGTAATTCTTACAAATCCGTCCCGTGCGGTACTATCGCACCTGGTGGAGCGGTACTACCGCAGTATGCGCACCTCTTGGAGCGGTACTACCGCGATAGGCGTGGTAGTAAAAATTTACTACTACATGTCCTGCGGTACTACCGCACCTCCTGGAGCGGTACTACTGCAGCTGGCATGGCAGTAAAAATTTACTACCGCATTACCTGTGGTACTACCACTCGCTCTAAAACTGCCTTGTTTTTGTCCTACTAATTCTCATTTCTATGTGGTTCCTTTGTTTACCTTGGCCTTTGCAATGACTTCTTTTGCTTTTCTCTTGTGTTTGCATTGTGTGTCATAGGTGGTGGCTCCGGTTCTAGTTCCAGACCCTCGAATCCCTCTCGTGATACAAGTTCCAAGCGCCTTCGCAATCAAGAAGTACCTGAGTGGTCCAATGCTCCAAAACAAAACTTCAAGTCGACTACAACCAAGATCAAGGATCCCACTATCAGGTTGGATGGGATGCCTCAAGCAGAGTTTCAGGTTCGCCGGAAGATCAACCCATATGTCAACTCTAGGGCTAATATCAAGGGCAATGACTTATTCTGGACCAAGCAACAGACTCTCATCTTCCTAGATGTGATCAAGGCAAAGAAGAACATCTATGTACATGTTCAGTGGATTGAAATGAATCATCTGAGGAGGACCAGGCATATTTTGGTAAACCTCTGGCCATGGTGGGGCAGCTTAACCTCAAGGAAATCATCTCTTTTCATCTTGACTATGATCCAGAGATTGTGGCCCAGTTCTTTCCTTTCGTTCACTTCCACACTGATGAGGGGCGGACAATGACTTGGATGACAAATGGTGAGAGGATGTATGCTACCTGGAAGGACTTCATGGATCTTTTGCACATTCCCGATGAGGGGCTTGAGAAGCCCATTGGTTTTCGCCCGCATGAAAAACCTCAAGCTGCCCCAAGGAGAAGTTGTTGCCATACCTTATTGAGAAGGTGTCTGCCACTGGCGAGGTATCTCATGTGTTGAACCCGTCTCTTGATGTCATGCACAGAATCTTTCGCAACACTCTTTTTCCACGTATGGGAACAAGGACCAGTTGCATTCCTATTTGGTGGATATGCTTCTCTTTTGTGAGAAAGGGCGGGTTCACAGTCCTGGACCGCTTGATATTTCCCACATCATGTGGAGTGAGCTTCAGTCAGTTGTGTTTCACCGAAAGGTCCCCATCTATGGACCTTACTTGTTCTTCTTGATCCGAGAGAAGTGGGCTGAGACCTTTCCTGGTGAGGATTTTCAAGCTCCCAACTGGATCCTTCATGAGCCCATTCGGCTTCGTCTCAAGGATAAGTGGGCTAACACTACCACTAAGCCTGCTGCGGCCCACATGGATGTTGATGAGGATGAGGTTGAGGATGAGGACAATCCTGAGATGTATGAGCCTTCCTACGCTGAGCCATCTTGGGCCAAGAAGCTCAAGGACAAGATGAAGACTCTGTTTTGCATGCAGGCTAAGGGGCAGTATATGACACATGTTGCTCAGAAGGTGAGTCATCAGCGCGACAAGCTGATTCTGAGGAAGCTTGGTGAGAACATCTCGAGTGGGTATGAGAAGAAAATCACACCTGAGCTGCGTGGATGAAGAAGAAGAACTTTCAGTGGGATGACTCTGATAAGGAGGAGTTTGATGGATGATCTCTCTGCAATGGGAGCTACCACCTGTGGCTTAGGTGACCTCTCTGCCTTTTTGGTGTCTCGTTGCCAAAGGGGGAGAGAGTGTAGGATTTGCGAGTGATGTCATTTTCATTGTCTCCTTCCTTTTGTTGAACCTTCGTTGTTGCTTTGGTTGTTTTTATTTGTGTGTGAGACCATGAGACTTATTCCATCATATGGTGTGAGACATATGATATCACTCTCTTATCATTATTGTCCAGTATGTTTAGTAGGTTGTGAGTCTATTTGTTTTGTGCCCATATCTTCATGCTCACATCTATGTATTGCTTCCATGCTTAGTGTCATTTAGTTTGTTGCAAGGAATGCCTTGTCTATAAAATTTAGGGGGAGTGTTGATCCTAGATTGTGTGCTTTGCAGTCCAAAGCATATCTAAAGAATGCACACATCTAGGGGGAGCCTGCCTATATTTTATAGACTTTGGGTTTGCATTTGTTAAATTACATGTCCTTATGTGCAAATCCGTATGGGTTAATTATCCTTTTGCCCTCAGTGGTGTCCATCTACTCAGTTTTGCCCTCAGATGCAAATTGTGCTCAGTTTTGCCCCTAGTCCGTGCGCACCGACTCGTTCTGTGAACTTTGGCATCTCCGTCAGGTCAACGTTTTGACTCGGCCCTTATAGGTGGGACTAGGCGGGAGAGGCGGCCAATTTTATTCAGACCATTGCACACGTGGCTTGCGGGACCCAGCAGAGAGCCGTTGAGCATAGAGGCATTGCGGGTGTGCTATATAAGCGGGCGATAGTGGCAGTGACCACGGCGACAAAGAGCACGACCCTGACCACGGCGAGAGAGCGAGAGCACGACGGCGGTGGGAAGCTAGCTGTGGAGGGCGCGGCGGTGGGAAGCTAGGTGTGGAGGGCGCGGCGGCGTTGATATCCCGTTCGGCTTCGAGCTCCATGTCTTCCGCAAGCTCCCGCGCCACCTCGCGGATGCAGAGCCGGGCGCGTGTGGAGATGCCTGTCTTCGTCTATCCGCGGTGCCGAGCAAGCATTGATCGGAGGGTTTCTCACACACCGAGGAACCAGAATCATCCGTTCTACGTGTGCAGCGAGAATGGGGTAAGAATCGGGGCAATTGCACCATTTTCGTGGTCGGGATCTTTGAGAAATGGGTTGATTTGTTCCGTGTTCATGCAGGTGACATGCTTCTTTCTTTGGGTCGATGCTCTGGCCAAGACTCTGATAAATGAACTTCAAGAAGAGCATGAAGAATGGTTGCGCATGCTGCCCCGAACCGTAGTGGCCGCAGCACGAGCTCCGGAAGAAGAGATGGAGGGCGAAGCACGCACTGACAGAGAGCTAGCTGTTGAGCTTGGGATGTTGAAGAAGAAGGTTAGGAAGCTTGAAGATCAAGCACTGCCAATACCCATTTGCAAATACTTTTGGGCATTTGTAGGTATGGTAATCGCACTGGTTGTAATGTTGAAAATGTATGGAAAGGCATGAATTATGGAGAAATTTGTAATCTTGAAATTGTATGACAAATTCACCTAGTTTAAATGTTGGTCAAAGTTGTTTAAATGTTGAAAAAAAAGAAGAAGTGATCAACATTTAAATATGTTGAAAAAAAGGAGAAGATATGAGGAATTCAGAAACTTTTGATCAATGAAATGCAGCTAATGAATTATTCAGAGCCAAACAATTAAGGTTAGAATTTTTTTTTGAGTTGTTAAATATTTAATAGCAATTTAAGTAATCCAATTCAAATACACCGTGATTTAAATCAAAGACCAAAATGTCATGGAAAATGTGCCTCAGCTCTGGTAGAGGTTTACACCTAGTGCCAAAATAAATGAACATTTTTTAAGGGCATTACATTGAGTAAAAACTAATTTGTCTAAAAAATGAAGGGTGGAAAATGCACAAAAAATTGGTGCGGATGGGGACTCGAACCCAGGACCACGTGGGTTTGTGGTGTTTAGGGCTGCGCTGGTAACCGCTAGGACGGATGGCAAGAGTTTGACATGGGTAGGGAAGGAAGGTATACATAGTGAGACTATGAAATTTGTCAAAAAAAATAGTGAGACCGTGAATGTTTGCACACGCATGAGAGTGGTTTTCCTTTGTTTTGCACTAAAATTTTGGAGGGTTGGAAGGTTGAAAACGTATGTTGAAAACATATGTTTGCACTGAAATTTTGGTTAGAGTGGCACTTGGTTTAGTGTTAGAGTGGCACTTGGTTTAGGATTTAAAGGGAATAAATTTGCATGTTAGTTCATGACTTTTTTTTTGAATGAAACGGAGGGCTTCTCACCCCCTCCGGTTTTCATTAATGAAAACCACAAGTTCTCGAGCAATTCATGACTTGGTTTAGGGAAGAAATTATATGTTTGGGCATGAACATTTTTTAACACACATAATAAACCCTAATAAATAACTTAGATAAGATGCAACACAAGTACCATTACAATAATAAGTTCACGGACAGTTCACGAACTCATGACGAAACATGACACGACACGACACGACATAGAAAAGCAACAAATAAAAAACAGTCTTCATCTTGACCTCCTCCTTCCACTTTGGCCGCACGCGCCCCCTTCAACACCATCTTCATCTTCACACCTCCTCGTCATCGTCGTAGGGAAGGGAGTGCATCCCGGCTGGAGTGGGGAAGATGCTCTCGTAGTTGGTGTAGATGTTGTAGACGGTGAATAAGATGGCCTCGCAGCCGCACCAAAAGACTTGGCCGAGGAGCTCATGCGCGTCAAACGGGTCGGTGAAGGTGACCGTGAGCAGTAGGAGGATGCCGCCGCGGTCACGAACCTCATTGAGGGTGAACATCCTCGGCGAGCCTCGTGGGAGGTGGGCATAGCCGGCTCTGAGGAAGGCGCGGGTGAGTTCGACGGAACCCCTCCACCTTGAAATAGCCCACACACGGAGCTCCCTCTCCACGAGCACGCCCGGTGGGTAGAGCAGCTACGGCACGATAGGCGGACGGCTGAAGGTCGGCCCGTTGAACTGCATGGTCTCGCTTGGGGAGGGCTCGGTCGATTGGGTGTTTGAAGTTGGAGAGAATGGATCGGATCTGGCTTATGGGTCGGAGAGGAAGATAGGCACCCCATTTATAGGCCTGTGGGTGGGAGAGGAAGATAGAAAGGATGAGAACGGTGCGTGTGTGAATCCGAACGCGTGTGGGTATCCGGGCGCGTGTGTGTATCCGTTACGCTTTGCACTCTTAAAATTTTGCACAAAAATGATGCATGGGGCGCGTGCGTGCATTTGAATCACTGCATAGCTCTTTGACCGGACGGTGCATCTGACTCGCTGCCCTGAACCACCTAGCTGGCCTCGCTAGCCTAGCGCGCCTAGCACGCCTCGCTCGCCTCGCTCGCATGCATGCACGTCGCAGCCTATGCACGTCGCAGCCTCCCGCGCATGCAAACCCACGTCACAGCCTATGCACGCCGCCGCCTCCCATGCATGCATGCAAGGCCTGGAAAGGCTGAGACGGGCTAATTACTGCGGTCTCAGGCCCAGACAACGAGACGGCCCAACGGTCCATCCAGCGCGCCCGATATTTGCTTAAAAAAAGAATCTCCCAGCCAATCAGATTGCATCTCGCGGATTGCCCCCCTCCTCCCCGCAGATTCCTTCTAGAAGGGTTAGATCGACGGCCCTTGTTCAGCGCTAGGGTTAGATGAACGATCCTGGTTCAGCGCTAGGGTTAGCGGGGTTTGGGAGGGGTTTGGAGCAGTCAAAGTTATGTTTGACCAGATTTCAAATGAGCATAATAAATTAAATAAAAATCAGAAAAATAAAAAACCTACGCACATAGTCTTCTTATGTCATATACTAACGATTTAAGTTGATAAACAATGTTTACATACATTTAAACGATAAGTTCATGTGTATTGTATGATATCTTGAGTATCTCAAACTCTCTTGTATGAAGTGAAGAGAAGTGTTTTGGGGAAATAAACATGAAAAATTCAAAAAACTCACCGCAGCTTCATTTTAGAGTGACTAAGAAGGATCCATGCTTAGTTTTTCATTTTGATGTTTTACACTTGTTTAAATCTTGGTCAAAGATAAGTTTGACCAGCATACAAATGAGCAAAACAAATTAAAAAAAACAAAAAATGGAAAAACTAGCGCACATAGTCTGTATATATAGAATATATGTTTAGGAAAGTTATTTGGCTAATTTAGATAAGGTCGAAAAAAACCTTGCTTAGAAATGAGGCTGTTTACCCTACCTTTGGACCCCTCATTTTAGCACATTTTTCATGAAAATTTCAAAAACCTCACCACAGCTTCATTTTGGATTGACTAAGAAGGATCCAGGCTTAGTTCTTCATTTTGATGTTTTAGACTTGTTTAAATCTTGGTCAAAGTTAGGTTTGACCAGAATTCAAATGAGCAAAACAAAATTCAAAAAACTCAAAAAAAAAGGAAAAACCATGTGCTCATTCAAACATCATCCAACAGATTTAAACATCATGTCAAACATAGTTCTAACATAGGTCCAACATCATCCAACGGAAATACAACATTATTCATAATGTTTCATAATTATTCATATATAGTGTTCGGGCTTCTGGCTGTTCCTTGAGCTTCTTGCCATCACTTTGATCCTCGTGCACCTTATGCTCATTGCTTATTCTTTTCTCCTCTTGGTTGTCAGTACCTTGTGCGTCTTCTTCAAACCTATCACAGAGTTGTGCAAAACATAAAGGGTAATGAGATCATGTCAAGTGACCCATAAATGTACAGTAGTATTTGACCCTTGCAAGATTTACATACCTAGCAGAACTCACAACAACAGAAGGTTGGTCACCATTTGGAGCCTCACTTGGATCATCATTTGGAGCCTCACTTGGATCACCATGATCATCATTTGGAGCCTCACTTGGATCATCATGATCACTATTTGGAGCCTCACTTGGATCACCATGATCACTATTTGGAGCCTCACTTGGATCATCATTTGGAGCCTCACTTGAATCATTATTTGGAGGATATTTTTGATCATCGTCAAAATCATGCGGCTGTTGACCATCATCATTTTGAACCTCGTCAAAATCCTCATATGATGCAACCGGCTGCTGTCCATCATTTTCATCATCTGTTGAGGCAACCGGCTGCTGACCAACATTTTCATCGAAGCCTTCATCGAAACTCTCTCCGAACGCTGGATCTACTGTGTTATCACAGTACTTACCTAAATGACCAGACCCACCACATCTTGTGCACTTACGCTTCCTCGCTCCAAGTCCAGCTCCTTCGCTGCGAGGTCTGATTCGACTCTTCCTTGGTCTACCTGCTGCCCTCTTCAGAACTAGAGCGCAAAGCTTGAATCCAGGGTCCACCATGTCCAATTGTTGTTTTCCCTCCATAGCAGGCAAGGCATAAGCATATGTGGCTTTGAACCTTGCAACAGAGTAGTAATCATGCACATACTGCTGATGTTCCCTGCTGGACCTAGGAGAGAAGTGATGAAAAACAAGGCATGAATGCATGGCAACCCAGTTATCTGCCATTGCCTACAACTGCAAGTTCTAGCTTCTAAATCCACTGGATATCTCCATTCCCTCTTCTCTTTATCCAAATATGATATCTCTACTATGGTACCCGAGCAAAGAGTCATGCTCATTTCCAAGCCTGTTGTTTTCTGCTTCAGTTCATTCATCACGGCAGGGATGATAATGTGGCCCATGAATTTTGCCTCGACTATTCCTGTATGATAATGAAATTTATGCATGTATTCTATCCTTATCCTGTCCAGCAAATCCACCACATAATGACCCTTTAGTTTCCGGATCCTTGAGTTGAAAGACTCTGCTAGATTATTGTGCACATAGTCAACTTTGCTCAGTTCACTGAATTGGCTTTTGGACCATAACTTGGAGTGGTGTGTTTCCAAGTATTCTTTCACTTTGGGATTCATGTATAACTGCCTCAAGTGGTAGTTGTGCTTCTTCACATTGCAAGTCAAAGATGTTGGCCATAAATTGTCGGTATACACCTTTCCTTTGAATTTCTTCATGAAATTTGCAGCAAGGTGACGCATGCATTCCCTATGCTCTACTCCAGGGAACACATTGTCCACGACCACTTCTAAACCTTTGCAGGCATCTGTATGAATAACCAACCCATTGGGATGTGCAATAGCTCGGTGCAGATTATGCAAAAACCAAGTCCAGCTCTCCTCAGACTTTGTCTCCAGCACACCATACGCAAATGGAAATACAAAACCGTGTTCATCAACTGCACAAGCTGCTACTAACTGTCTTTTAAACCTCCCTGTGAGAAAAGTGGCATCAATAGCCAAATAAGGCCCGCAACCTGCCAAAAAACCCCGGCGACAAGCCTCAAAGCAGACAAAAACCCTCCTAAAGCATTCCTTGGTCTTTGTCACTCCCCTGAATGTGTACTCCACGGTGTGGTGATCAATATCTACAATACTACCTGGGCTTGTCCTCTCCACTTCACCTTTGAATGAATACAACAATTGAAAACTTTCCTGCCAGTTACCATAAATAGAATCTATATCATGTTGTTTACCATTGAACAACCTCATGTATGGTAAATCTATCTTGAATTTATCTTTGATGTTCTTCTGCAATTCCTTTGGACCCACTTGCTGGTTTTCTTTCACCCACTTCTTTACTTGTTCTGCCACCCATCTTGACTTGGCTCTACTGATTGTATCCTTCCTAAGGGTTGATTCCTGGCATGTGTGCTTAAAAGGGTTCACTTTGACCTGAACATTAGTGCTATTTTGCATTTTAGATGCGAGAAGCCTCCATGGACAACCCTCAGTCGGACAGTGCACTCTGTAACGTACTTGATCGCTCTTGTCAACTTTGAATGTATGTTCTACCTTGATGCAGTATGTCACAAGTGCATTTCTACACTCATTCATGGATGCAAAAACTGTACCTTCTTCCATATGAGGGTTCAAAGGGTCCCATTCAATAGCTGCAAGGTCTTTGTCCTCTCCCACCACTTCATAATCCACACGGACTGTATTGTGAGCCTCATCTTGGTTATCAGCCCGAGGTGCCCGTCGTAAATTCCGAATAACATCAGAATATAGCTTCTCTTCATCAACCCCAGAATTGTAGTCATCAGGCTCCACTTCAAGGGGGACCCTACTCTGTTGCCCACACTTGTCGAGCCACCACGTCGTCGTGCACCAACTAAACTGTTCTGGCTAGAGATGCCATTACGACGACTTGGTTCTCCCTGAGATGTTGCACCCGTCATCCTAGGTCCAAATGCCTGCTCAAGCACATCAACTTGCAGCCTCACATGAAAAATTATCTTTCTCTCTATGCCTAACAAACATGGTAGCTAGATCTTCATCATTACTAACTGTCACCCATTTCTTTTCCCCATCATAGTATTTGTATACCACTTCATCAAGCAAACCCCAAGGATATTGGCTACAAATTACCTCCCCAAATTGTCTGAAACTCCAATTACTAGCCATTGGCAACCGATAATTAAAACCTCCTTGGTATTTCTTCTGATCCTTTGCATCGAACGTGTACCGGTCCCTTCTAATGTGCATCAAGAAAGCAAACCGCAACTCCATCCTAACCGGCCAAAAACAGAGACACAATCAGCACAATAATTGGGCAAACCTACTCGAATCGAGTGTTCAAATGCACAACTAAGCTCAATCTAAACAGGAGGCGGGACTTACCCCTCGGGAACCCGGTCATGGACACGGCGGATCTCCGGCCCGATGCATGCCTCGCCAAATACTCCGGGGTGGCCGCTGCTCTCCATTTCTCCCTAGGGTTCTTCCTCCTAGTTCAAATAGCTCCAGCAGCCCCCACCTTTGAGCGCTCCGGCCGGGTGCACGGAAGAAGGCCGCGCCGCGGGTCGAGCAGGTGGCGGGCGCCCCACCCGTGGCGTCGCAGGAAGGTGGCGGGCGTTGCAGGTAGCCGTGGAGCGTAGGCACAAGACGGTAGCAGTGGAGTAGGCGTGCAGGTGGTGGCGGGGCAGGTGCTGGCCGCAGCGCAAGTGACGGCGGCGGCGCAGGTCAGCCGGCCGGCGGGGAAGTGGATGGGCAGAGTGAGCTATGGATGATTTGGGGATTTAGTTGCACGGGCCTACATGCCAGCTCCGGACCCACATCCACGCGGTCCCACGTGTAAGCTCCAGACCCACAACCACTAACGCTGGCGGACGGAATGGACTCAAATATGGCCGTTTGGCCTCGTCATAGTAGCTTTGCATGGACTAGGGGCAAAACTGAGCACAATTTGCATCTGAGGGCAAAACTGAGCACAGAGACACCACTGAGGGCAAAAGGATAATTAACCCAATCCGTATTGTCATCAATCCACCAAAAAGGGGGAGATTGTTAGGGCATATTTCTCCGTAAGTAGTTTTGGTGATTGATGAGAATGCCTTTGCGTACTAATCATGTGCATTGAGCATTTCAGATATCTTATGTCCAGGCACAAGACAATTCGGTGCCCCTCGGAGTCTATCAAAGATTGTTGCTTTCTACGTTTCTTTTCGGTGGATTTGAGTCACAGGAAAGCCATGCTATTAAGAGGAGGTCCGCTTCGGAAAGGTTAGGGTGGAATCACACCTACACATCTGTTCCTTTGCACCACCTTTCCTTTGCCTCTTTGGAGCTCTAGTCCGTTTTCCATGTTTGGGCATATTGAAGGCAGCAAGGTGCATGTTTTTAGTGGCTAGCGATAGTACCACTCAAGGGAGTGGAAGTACCACAGGTGCCAGCGGTAGTACCGCTCCAAGGAGCGGTAGTACCGCTGTCGCCAACACCTGTGCATGCGCCAACGGTAGTAGGTGCGGATGTAGATTTTTTTACTACCGCTCTCGAGCGGTAGTACTGCAAAACTATGTCTGGTACAACCGTGCCGGATTTCTGCACAGTCTCTACTTCAGCGAAGGTAGACATGGAAGTAATTTTTTACTTCCGTGTACCTCCTGTGGCCGTTGGGAACTACCCTACGTGCAGGATCTTGAAGTATGTCTAGAGGGGGGTGATTAGACTACTTGACCAAATAAAAACTTAACCTTTTCCCAATTTAATCTTTAGCAGATCTTAGCAAACTTAGCACAAGTCAAGCAATCTTAACACAATTCAAGCAAGCATGCAAAGAGTATATGAGCAGCGGAAAATAAAGCATGCAACTTGCAAGAATGTAAAGGGAAGGGTTTGGAGATTTCAAACGCAATTTGGAGACATGGTGATTTTTGAGCCGTGGTTCCGATAGGTGGTACTATCGTACATCCACGTTGATGTAGACTTCAACCCACGAAGGGTAACGGCTGCGCGAGTCCACGGAGGGCTCCACCCAAGAAGGGTCCACGAAGAAGCAACCTTGTCTATCCCACCATAGCCATCGCCCACGAAGGACTTGCCTCACTAGCGGTAGATCTTCACGAAGTAGGCGATCTCCTTTCCCTTACAAACTCCTTGGTTCAACTCCACAATCTTGTCGGAGGCTCCCAAGTGACACCTAGCCAATCTAGGAGAGACCACTCTCCAAGAAGTAACAAATGGTGTGTTGATGATGAACTCCTTGCTCTTGTGCTTCAAATTATAGTCTCCCCAACACTCAACTCTCTCTCACAGGATTTGGATTTGGTGGAAAGAAGTTTTGAGTGGAAAGCAACTTGGGGAAGGCTAGAGATCAAGATTCATATGGTAGGAATGGAATATCTTGGTCTCAACACATGAGTAGGTGGTTCTCTCTCAGAAATGGTAAGTTGGAAGTGTAGGTTTGTTCTGATGGCTCTCTCCACGAATGAAGAGGAGGTGGAGGGGTATATATAGCCTCCACACAAAATCTAACCGTTACACACAATTTACCAATCTCGGTGGGACCGAATCAACAAACTTGGTTAGGCCGATTTAGTAAACCTAGTGACCGTTAGGGTTTTCGGTGGGACCGACATGCAACTCGATAGGACCGATATGGTTAGGGTTAGGGCATAACGGAATCTCGGTGAGACCGACTACACAAACTCGGTGAGACCGACTTTGGTAATAAGCTAACCAGAGAGTTGGTCAGGTAAACTTGATGGGACCGGTTCGCTCATTTCGGTGGGACCGAAATGTTACGAAAAGGAAACAGAGAGTTTACATTGCAATCTCGGTGGGACCGATCGCTCATCTCGGTGAGACCGGAACGTCACGAAGGGAAACAGAGAGATTACAATCCCATCTCGGTGAGACCAAGATCCCTATCGGTGAGACCGATTTGCTTAGGGTTTGTGGCAGTGGCTATGATATCTGAACTCGGTGGCACCGGATAGAAAGAATCGGTGGGGCCGAGTTGGACTTTAGGTTTAGGTCATATGTGGATGTGGGAAAGTAGTTGAGGGTTTTGGAGCATATCACTAAGCACTATGAAGCAAGAAACTCATTAAGCAACACCTCATCCCTCCTTGATAGTATTGGCTTTTCCTATAGACTCAATGTGATCTTGAATCACTAAAATATAAAATGTAGAGTCTTGAGCTTGAAGCTTGAGCCAATCCTTTTATCCTTCGCATTTTGAGGGGTCCACTTTTCTCATTCGTGCCATGCCATTCATTGAGCTTTCCTAAAATATTTGTCTTGGAATAGTATTAGCTCAATGAGCTATATGTTGTTAGGAATTACCAAAACCACCTAGGGATAGTTGCACTTTCAATCTCCCCCTTTTTGGTAATTGATGACAACATATAGATCAAAGCTTCGACAAATGATAATAAGATTGAAAAACATTGTCGCTTTGAGAAGTATGTGAAATGTGAGAGCTCCCCCTAAATTTGTGCATAGTTTAATATTTGCTTTGGACTGCAAATGCACATTGAGTTAGGTTCATGAGTTACTCTCCCATGTCACATACATCTTGGTGGAGCGCTCAAAAAGATAATATTCAAAATACATGCACTCATCACCAAGCAAAGTGAATGATCATATAGAGATAAAACAGGATAATGTCATCCAACAAGCATTAATGTAGCATATGATCAAACACATGATCATCATTGTATCACACAGGCAATAGGGTATCTCAAGCAAGCGAAAGCAAATAAAGTTCAACCACAAAGACAAGAGAGACCAAAAGCAAACACTCTCTCTCGAAGCCTATGATCTATACATTTTTCTCCCCCTTTGGCAACAAGTTACCAAAAAGTTCCTAGAAAATGCATAGTACTATGTCGTCTCTCAGGCTTGGTCTTGATGTGGTGGTGTAGATATGACTCCAAGGACGAAGGCATCAGTTGATGAAGTTGGAGCTGGTGGAGTAGATGCTGGAGCTGGTGGCACTGAAGATGTAGCAGGTGCAGATGATGTTGCTCTTGTGTCTATCATAGGCACAGCAGCTGATCTCTGAGCTCTAGGCACTCTAGCAAATGCCTCAGTGGTCGTCTTTCCCTTCCTCTCCCGCATATCATCTTGGAGTTGCTCCACAACATACTAGATCTTAGTTACTTTCACATCCAAGTCATAGAACTTCTGCTCCATGATCCTCTCCAGGCTCTCCTGGTTTTGAGTTAGGGTGGCCAACCCTTTCTCAATCCTTAGAGTGGATGCTATCAAGTAACCAAGCTGGTCTTGTTTGCTCTTCAGGAAGTACTCAGATGCCTCATCAATTGTTGGCATCTTGGCAGCCTTCTCAGTCTTTGCATTCTCCTTCTTAGCTTGTGCTTGCACTGAAGATGGTCCATTTTCATTCATAACCACTTGGTTGTCCTCAAAGTCTGGATAGATAGGCATGTGTTCCTTGTCCAACAAGTAAGTGTCAGTGCCCATCTTGGAGTTAATCAGCTCCTGGATCTGTGGGGCATACCCACAACTTCTCTTCTGGTCTGCAGCTGTCCTCTTGATTGTTTCAACAATGAGGCTCATAACCTTGAACTTTTGAGGCACATCAAACAAGTGTAGCAGATTAATAGCATGGCCTCTGATCATGTTATGATCACCTGACTTGGGCAAGAGTGTGTGCCTAAGGATCCAGTTGATGGTTGGCAGTCCTGACAGAAGAAAATGTACAAACCCAAACTTATGAGTCTCAAGAGCATCATCTGGGATCTCCTTGTACATATGTGCCATAGAGTTGTGATCCATTTTCTTCTTGGCATAGACATCCAAGTCATCTTCTTTCTCCTTTGGTGCATTGATCAGATTTTCCCATTCTTCAATTGTAGACTGGTACCTTGTACCTTCAGACATCCAAACTATTCTGCCATCTGGTTAGAAATGTGTTATGGAGTAGAATTGCATTATGAGCTCATCATTCCACTTTGTGAGCTTCTGGCCAACAAAGTCATCGACTCCACAACCCTTGAAGCTGTCAAGCACTCCTGGGTAGTGTTCCTCATTCTCCTTGATGTATTTCCAGTCGACCCATCTCATATCACAGACTATTGGTTTCTTGTCCAGCAGCACAGTCTCATAGAAGTCCTGCTGTTCCTTTGTATGGAACCTGTAGTCCACAACAGTTCTCCTCCTGACTGCATAAGGATCAGTCAACCTCCACTGTCTGAGTCATGCATCCTTTCTCAGCTTCATGTTCTCTGCAACAGGATGAGCATCATTATGATCTGGAATCTTAGGCTTCAACTTCCTCAGAACATGTTCTTCATCTTCTTCTTCTTCTTCTTCTGCAACAACTTCAGGCACTGGGGCCTTGTTCTTTTCAGCAGCTGGGATGTTCCTGGTATTCCTCTTGGGTGCAGTCTTGGGCTTGGAAGCAGCCTTAGGTGCTTTTTTGGGTTTTGATGAAGCAGGCTCTGACCTTATGGCATCACCCATGAGCTTCTGAGCTTTCGGAGCTGGAGCAGCAACCTCTTATTCTTCCTCCTCTTCCATCATGGAAGGCTTCCCAACAACCCTGGCCATGGTCTTCTTGACCCTTTCCTTCCTCTTCTTTTCAGCCACTCCTTGGGTTCTGATCTCTCAGTTTCCTGAGTTGATGCTCGGACTTTCAGCATAGGAGTCCTCTTTGCAGGGACTTTCCTGTTCAGACCTGGCTTGGTGGTTGCAGCAGTGCCATACTCCTTCTTGAGCACTTTCCTGGATGTGGCTTCATCCTCTTCTGCCACATAGTCTTCATCCTCAGAGTCTGAGGTTTTGTTCTTTCTGGCCCTGGTGGTAGCTTTGGGTAAGTTGCTTGGGGTGCTCCTACTGCCATCATCTGAGGAACTAGAGGGACTAGTTCCCTCACTCATAGGAATCTGCTCCTCTTCCCTGTTCTGGCTGTCACTTTGATCAGACATGCTGCAAACACTGACTGCTGACTCTGTGAATAGATGTAGATGAGATAGAGAGGATAAGCATCACAAAATACAGAGGTTTTTGCAAAAGATTGAGTTAAAAAATTAGTTTTAGTTTTCCACGGAAAGCATTTCGGGTCAACCGATTTGTGAACTCGGTGATACCGAAGCAGCTTTAGGAACCTAAACTAGTGAACTCAGTCAGACCGAGTCACAGTTCGGTGGCACCAAGACTGCTAGGATTTCACAAAGTTTTGAACTCGGTCACACCGGTTTGCAATTCTCGGTCAGACCGAGAATCACAAGTGCAATGGCCTTGTCCAAATCAGTGGAACCGATTTCTACAACTCGGTGGGTCCGAGATGGTTTCGGTGGAAACCTAACCCTAAATTTTCAAATCAAACCTAATCTACGGATTGTTTTGACTAGATGAGATAGTTTCAATCATGGCAAGATTCATGACGAACACAATGTGCTAGGAATCAGATGGGGATAGCACAGTGATCAAGTCCATACCCTAGTTCGGCGATGAACTTGCTACAGCAGCAACGGCGGTGGAGATTCCCGTTGACGGCGGCGGAGACCAGCTGCGGGAGGCGGCTGCCGATGAGGAGAACGATCCGGAGACCCTGGAGGCAGAGCGGGCTGAGCGCGGGCGAAAACCTTTCGGAGAAATTTCCAATTTTTTTGCCCTTGGGTATATATAGCCCGGCCCTGTCGGTGTGACCGACTCGAACAACTCGGTGGCACCGAGATACATAACTGCAAGCAGTTGCTGCAACTCGGTGAGACCGAAATGTTCAAATCGGCTGCACCGAGATTGAAAACTTAGATCGACTTAGTGATCTCGGTATGACCGAAATGGAAGAATCGGTCAGACCGAAACGCACAAAGAAGTTTTGGAAGTTTAAGTCTATGACGAATCAGGGACTCCGAGTGCTCCTCACACAGAGTGGTTCGAATCTGACTTGATCAAATTTTGTGATGTAGCATGAATAGAGTTTGAGACAAGAAAAGCATAGATAGCTAGACAAGGTTGTTAGGCATTCTTGTCCATCCACTTGGCCAAAAGAAAAAAGAATCCAAACAAGCAAAACTACAAGTGGATGTCCTCGAATGAGTAAAATATGCCATCAACATGCTCACACAATAAAATGACAAATGAAATATGTGGCAAAGCATGCACAACCAATTCTAGCATCTATCAAGCAATTGGCGATGACTAGGTCATCTATATATGAGTATATTGACTTAGGAGTCAAATGAGAACATTTGATCATAGGTCATACTCATCGTTTAAGCTCAAGTGGGGTTACCACTTTTATATAATGCATTGATGTGTTCACACCATTAGAGTTGCTTTAGCTCAATTCTTAGAGTAAAGCTCGCCCTAGATGTGAGATCCGCCCTATAGAGGGATGAACTAATTATGGGTTTTGTCGATCATGACTTCATGTAGGTGTTGAAGATGTGGATGCTCAATGTTGATGTAGATCATTTGGAGCAATCCTTTGGAGTGAGTTGCACTTTTAATACCTACACGGGTTAGTCCCACAAGGAACAAACAAGGATATCCATAGACATAGAGTGATGCACACACAAGATGATGTCTATGAAGGCATTAGGTTACCTTGTCCCTTGTCTTACCTACAAGAGGGTTTGTGACTCCTTGAACTAGTGCAAGATGTGGAAGTTGATTGCACTTGTCCTTGCCAAAATGATATGAGTGAAAAATGTTGGCGGAGTCACCCTCAAGAACTCTCTAGTTCTTTTTCTTCGGGATCCACACCATGTTGATGGGAATCCTTGGTGTTGTTGTACTTGATGAAGTAGAACTTGACGTAGTCTTGGGAACCCACTTGAACAAGGCCTTGGGAGCTTCTTCAAATGCATCAATCTCCTCTTGAAGCTCATCCTTGCCTTTTTGCTTGTGGTCTTGTGGTGGAAGATCATCTTGAGCTTGTGTCCCTTTGAAGGAAGTAGGATCATACTTATCTTATTGAGGAACAAACTTCGTATTTGGGTATTGATCTTCTTCCCACTCAACTCCATTGGCATTGAACTTTCGTTCAAAACCAACACCTTGGTTCTTCCGGTGCCTTCCTTGCTTGCGTACAATTTCCTCAAATTGCTTACTCCAGGCAAGGCTCTTGTAAACTCCTTTCTCTATGATTCCCTTCAATAAACTATTTTCTTGCTCAAGTGTAACTTGGCTAGAATCATTAGTGGAATCAAGAGAACTACTAGAAGCAACAATATTGGATTTAGCATGATGATTGTAACTACTAGAGGAAGAATCCTTCTTGTTTTTGTTACTAGACTTGACTTGAGGCATGTAAGTAGATAAGAGTAAATGCTTGGCAATGTAAAAAGAACTTTTCTTGCGAAGATCATCATTGATTGCCTTTAAGAACTCATGCTCTTGCTCAAGATTGAGCTTTTCAAAGCGTAACTTCTCATGAGTCCTTAAAAGTTCTCGATGATCCCCTAAGATAGTTTCATGAGCTAACTTAAGAGTGTTTAGTTCTTTAGTTAGGAGCTCAATCTTCTCCTTATCATCGTCATTCATTTTATCTTCATTAGCATGATTAATTGATGTTTCATCATAGTATTCATCACTAGAGTTGTCAATAAGTAAATCATCATCACCTAACAAGTCGTCTTCATCACTATTGAAATCAACATACTCGGGGTGTGTTACCTTTGGGCCTTTAGCCATGAAGCATCTTCCAATTCCTTCATTTGGTGAATCAAATATGTCGTGGGAGTTAGTTGACACAAGTGCTAGACCGGCAACACCTTCATCTTGAGTATGTTCGGAGTCGGAATGATAGCTTCTCTCGGAGTGATGTTCAGAGTCAGAAACGGATACCCACTCACCAACATGAGCTTGATGTCTTTGTTTTGTGTAGCTCTTTGATGACTTGTCCTTCCTTTCCGAATCCTTGCTTCTGCGGGATGTTCTTCATTCATAACGATCATCTCTACTCCTTCTCTCTCTTGACAGTGATTCTTCTCTTCTACTTCTTCTTTTGGGAGAATCTTCTCTTCTTTTGTAGGGTGCTGTACACTCATTGGAATAGTGTCCGGGTCTCCCACAATTGTAGCAATTGCGCTCTCGACTGGAAGATCTTTTGTCATTGTAGGACCTTGACTTGGAGCTTCTCTCTTTGCTTCTACTCTTGTAGAATTTGTTGAAGTTCTTCACCATTAAGCTTAATTCTTCATTGAAGGTTTGTTTCTCACTTGATGATGTAGGGGCTTCACATGAGGCTTTGTAAGCACCACTTGACTTGTTGTGAAGTTCCTCCTTATCCTTGAGTGACATCTCATGAGCAACAATTCTTCCAATGACCTCCATTGGCTTGAGATTCTTGTAATTTGGCATCATTTGGATCAATGTGCACACGGTATCATATTTTCCATCCAATGCTCTTAGGATCTTCTTAATGATGAATTTGCCGGGCATCTCTTCACTTCCTAAGCCCGCAATCTCATTTGTGATAAGAGCAAGCCTAGAGTACATTTCAGCGACACCTTCACCATCCTTCATTTTGAACTTGTCAAGTTGACTTTGGAGCACATCCAATTTGGATTCCTTGACGGAGTCGGTACCTTCATGCATATCAATCAAAGTATCCCAGATTTCCTTTGCATTCTCAAGATGGCTGATTTTGTTGAATTCTTCGAGGCACAATCTGTTGAAGAGGATATCACAAGCTTGAGCGGTGTATTGCAACATCTTCAACTCTTCCGCGCTAGCTTCACGGTTTCGTTCCCTCCCATCAAAGAATTCACCTTGCAAGCCAATGCACACAATAGCCCCAACGACGGGGTTATGTCCGAGAATATGCATTTTCATCTTATGCTTCCAACTAGCAAAATTAGTACCATCAAAGTAAGGACCTCTACGGTGATAATTTCCCTTGCTAGACGCCATACTCTCCTAGGTTGTGAAACCAAGGCTATGACCACCAAAAGCTATGGAAATCAAAGCAAATGGAGACCAAAGCTCTGATACCACTTGTAGGATCTTGAAGTATGTCTAGAGGGGGGGTGATTAGACTACTTGACCAATTAAAAACTTAACCTTTTCCCAATTTTAGTCTTTGGCATATTTTAGCTATCTTAGCACAAGTCAAGCAATCTTCACACAATTCAAGCAAGCATGCAAAGAGTATATGAGCAGCGGAAAGTAAAGCATGCAACTTGCAAGAATGTAAAGGGAAGGGTTTGGAGATTTCAAACGCAATTTGGAGACACGGTGATTTTTGAGCCGTGGTTCCGATAGGTGGTGCTATCGTACATCCACGTTGATGGAGACTTCAACCCACGAAGGGTAACGGTTGCGCGAGTCCATGGAGGGCTCCACCCATGAAGGGTCCACGAAGAAGCAACCTTGTCTATCCCACCATGGCCGTCGCCCACGAAGGACTTGCCTCACTAGCGGTAGATCTTCACGAAGTAGGCAATCTCCTTGCCCTTACAAACTCCTTGGTTCAACTCCACAATCTTGTCGGAGGCTCCCAAGTGACACCTAGCCAATCTAGGAGACACCACTCTCCAAGATGTAACAAATGGTGTGTTGATGATGAACTCCTTGCTCTTGTGCTTCAAATGATAGTCTCCCCGACACTCAACTCTCTCTCACAGGATTTGGATTTGGTGGAAAGAAGATTTGAGTGTAAAGCAACTTGGGGAAGGCTAGAGATCAAGATTCATATGGTAGGAATGGAATATCTTGGTCTCAACACATGAGTAGGTGGTTCTCTCTCAGAAATGGTAAGTTGGAAGTGTAGGTTTGTTCTGATGGCTCTCTCCACGAATGAAGAGGAGGTGGAGGGGTATATATAGCCTCCACACAAAATCTAACCGTTACACACAATTTACCAATCTCGGTGGGACCGAATCAACAAACTCGGTCAGACCGATTTAGTAAACCTAGTGACCGTTAGGGTTTTCGGTGGGACCAACATGCAACTCGGTAGGACCGATATGGTTAGGGTTAGGGCATAACGTAATCTCGGTGAGAACGATTACACAAACTCGGTGAGACCGACTTTGGTAATAAGCTAACCAGAGAGTTGGTCAGGTAAACTCGGTGGGACTGGTTCACTCATTTCGGTGGGACCGAAATGTTACTAAAAGGAAACAGAGAGTTTACATTGCAATCTCGGTGGGACCGATCGCTCATCTCGGTGAGACCGAAACGTTACGAAGGGAAACAGAGAGATTACAATCCCATCTCGGTGAGACCGAGATCCCTATCGGTGAGACCGATTTGCTTAGGGTTTGTGGCAGTGGCTATGATATCTGAACTCGGTGGCGCCGGATAGAAAGAATCGGTGGGGCCGAGTTGGACTTTAGGTTTAGGTCATATGTGGATGTGGGAAAGTAGTTGAAGGTTTTCGAGCATATCACTAAGCACTATGAAGCAAGAAACTCATTAAGCAACACCTCATCCCTCCTTGATAGTCTTGAGCTTGAAGCTTGAGCCAATCCTTTTATCCTTAGCATTTTGAGGGGTCCACTTTTCTCATCCATGCCATGCCATTCATTGAGCTTTCCTGAAATATTTGTCTTGGAATAGTATTAGCTCAATGAGCTATATGTTGTTAGGAATTATCAAAACCACCTACGGATAGTTGCACTTTCACTATGGTAGTACCGTAAGGGCCTGCGGTAGTACCGCTCCGGTGGTTCTACCGCTTGTTGCCTCTTGCAGCAGTTCTTCCTCAGTCACTACCGTGCGTGCGGTAGTACCGCACCAGGCAGCGGTAGTACCGCAACCTCTTGCGGTAGTACCGCGACATGCTGCGGTAGTACCACAGTGCACATGCTGCAAGTGGGGGGTAACGGGTGGATTCTTTCCCCCACTATATAAAGGGGGTCTTCTTCTCCAAGAAGACCATTTGTTCTTCCTCAAGCTCCATTGTTGCTCCAAAGCTCATTTTCACCCGATCTCTCTCCGTAGCCAATCAAACTCGTTGATTTTCTAGGGATTGGTTAAGGAGGCCCGGATATGCACTTCCACCAAGAGATATTTGATTCCCCCCACGGATACATCTCCATCGTATCTACTTTTCCAAACACTTTTGCCCTTGTTTTGGACTCTAACTTGCATGATTTGAATGGAACTAACCCGGACTGACGTTGCTTTCAGCAGAATTGCCATGGTGTTATTTTTGTGCAGAAATAAAAGTTCTTGGAATGACCTGAAACTCCACGAAAAATATTTTTGGAATTAATACAAAATACTGGTGAAAGAATCAAGGCTAGGGGGCCTACACCCTGTCCACGAGGGTGGGAGGCACGCCCTACCCCCTGGGCGCGGCCCCTGCCTCGTGGGCCCCCTAATGCTCCACCGACCTCAACTCCAACTCTATATATTCATGTTCGGGGAGAAAAAAAATCAGAGAGAAGGATTCATCGCGTTTTACGATACGGAGTCACCGCCAAGCCCTAATCTCTCTCGGGAGGGCTGATCTGGAGTCCGTTCGGGGCTCTAGAGAGGGGAATCCGTCGCCGTCGTCATCATCAACCATCCTCCATCACCAATTTCATGATGCTCACCGCCGTGCGTGAGTAATTCCATTGTAGGCTTGCTGGACGGTGATGGGTTGGATGAGATTTACCATGTAATTGAGTTAGTTTTGTTAGGGTTTGATCCCTAGTGAGGGAGTCCTGGATTAGGGGGTGTCCGGCTTGCCGGACTATGACCTTTGGCCGGACTCCCGGACTATGAAGATACAAGATTGAAGACTCTGTCCCGTGTCCGGATAGGGACTTTCCTTGGCGTGGAAGGCAAGCTTGGTGATACGATATGAAGATCTCCTCCCATTGTAACCGACTCTGTGTAACCCTAGCCCTCTACGGTGTCTATATAAACCGGAGAGGTTTAGTCCGTAGGACGAACAACAATCATACCATAGGCTAGCTTCTAGGGTTTAGCCTCTCTGATCTCGCGGTAGATCAACTCTTGTAATACCCATACCATCAATATTAATCAAGCAGGAGTAGGGTTTTACCTCCACTGAGAGGGCCCAAACCTGGGTAAAAACATCGTGTCCCTTGTCTCCTGTTACCATCCGCCTAGACGCACAGTTCAGGACCCCCTACCCGAGATCCGCCGGTTTTGACACCGACATTGGTGCTTTCACTGAGAGTTCCTCTGTGTCGTCACTGCCAGGAAGGATGCCGCATCCCGTCTTTAAAGATGGTGTTGTCGCTAAAGGAGCTTTGGCTGTCAGTCAAACTCTCCGGCTAGGCAGGTTTTTGATGACCGCATGTCCGGTCGCCGCGCCGAGGATGACCTCTCAGGCCATCGAAAGCAATCTTCACATCAGCTCGGAACTCGCCGAGCAGTTAGATCCGACGGAGCTCTCTTCCCTGAATGAGCTCCTAGATCGCATCGCCGCCCTGGGAGTCGCTACAGATTACGACCAGATTGGGCTTAAACCCAATCAGAGAGAGATCGACTCTCCCCAGGTCACCCACCATGTTGAAGTGGTGGAAGAACAACGCGGCGCATCTTCGCCCGCTCTAAGGACCAGATGTGTCCGGATTCCCGACCCCTCCAAGCCGGATACCCGCGGAGGGGAGGATGTTGCCCAAGTCCTGAACCTAAAGTCAGGCAGCAGGCTTGATTCATTGAATAATGTCAAAGAAAGCAAGCTTCTGAATTCAGAAACTTCTTGGCCCCTGAATCTTCTATCGGGCAAGGTTCCGGATTTAAATCCACCCGCCCACCCAACTATAAGGTATTTATCCCAAATACGGCAAGTGCCCGGGGAAACAGTACACCACTATTGGGCCAGATTCCTCCTGGTTATGAATAGGATAAAGGACTGCCGTGAGGAAGAAGCAATTTCATTCTTCTGCAACAACTGCACGGACATCGGAATCCTCAACGCCATAAGTTGTCGCGAAATTACACGCTTCGCCGACTTGACATCCATAGTACGAAAGTACTGTGCGACAGAAAGCGTTCGGAAAACCGAAGATAAATTCTGGGACAATCCAGCCCTGAATACAACACGAGTCCAAAACAAAAGGGCGCATCATTGCCAGGCACCTGAGCCAAACATCAAAAAACAAAAACCCTCTATAGGGTATGGGACCGTACTGGAGGGATGGCTCAATGGACCCTGTAAAATTCACAGTTTAGGGGAAGTCACACCAACTCACAGCCTTAGAGCGTGTTGGATACTCCGGCAGGTGGCCAGAAGTGGCGAGGAGCTTCTAACTCCAGAATCTGAAGAACACCACCCCAAAAACGCCAGTACGGTGTCGACAGTCTTCGAGACCTTCGCATCAAACAATGCGAGGAAACGAACCCTCCGCAACCTTACCGAAGTCTACCAAGTAGCAACAATAAACCCATGGAGTGACACGGCTATTACTTTTAATGCCAGTGACGAACCTAAATTCCGGGCAGCCCGAGCACCAGCCGCATTGGTCCTTAGTCCGATAGCGGACGGCTTCCGACTTACAAAGGTACTCATGGACGGCGGCAGCGGACTTAACCTCATCTACGAGGAAACCCTGCGAAAAATGGAAATAGACTGGAGCCGCATTGAGCGAAGCAACACAACCTTAAGAGGAATAATACCAAGCCGGGAAGTGTGCTGTTCAGGGAAAATCACACTGGATGTGGTGTTCGGCACGCCGGATAATTACAGATCCGAGGAGGTCACATTTCAAGTGGCCCCATTCAGCAGCGGATACCACGCTCTGCTAGGGCGAGAAGCATTTACAATTTTTCAAGCCATACCCCATTATGGGTACATGAAGCTCAAAATGCCCGAACTCAACGGAATCATCACTCTTGCAAGTGATCCGGACACAGCGCTCCACACCGAAAACAAGACAGCCGCATTGGCCCTGCAGGCATTATCCGAAGCCCTAGCGGCCGAGGAACTAACCGCGTTGCGCTCCACGGTGGACAGGGACGATATGATACTAGATAAGAGATCCAAGTCCACCTCTTTCAAACCAGCGGACGAAATAGTCAAATTCCAAGTCCATCCAACGGACCCCACAAAAACGGCCTCCATCGGGGCACAACTTAAACCCGATGTCGATGCTGCACTCAGAGAATTCCTGCGAGAAAATTGGGATATTTTTGCCTGGCACCCTTCAGACATGCCAGGAATCCCACGCAGGCTGGCTGAGCACAGCCTGAACATCATAAAAGGGTTTAAGCCCGTTAAGCAGACTCTTCGGCGTTTCTCCGAACCCAAGCGACAAGCCATGGGAGAGGAGCTAGCAAAACTACTGGAAGCCGGATTCAAGAGATATAAAACATCCGGATTGGCTAGCAAACCTGGTGATGGTACCAAAGAAGGACAAACCCTGGCGCCTATGTGTCGATTTCAAAGACCTAAATAAGGCCTGCCCAAAGGATCCTTTCCCGCTCCCCCGAATTGATCAAATCATCGATGCCACTATAGGACACGACTCATTGTGTTTCCTCGATGCATACTCTGGCTACCACCAAATCAAGATGGCAGAGTCAGACCAAGCTGCAACGGCATTCATCACCCCATACGGCCCATTCTGCTTCAACACGATGCCCTTCGGGCTCAAAAACGCCGGTGCAACATATCAGCGCATGATTCAGACATGTCTGGCCAACCAGATCGGCAAAACAGTTGAAGAATACGTAGATGACGTGGTCGTCAAAACCAAACACGTCGATACTCTAGTAGACGACTTGAAGCTCACGTTCGACAATCTCTGAACATATGACATTAAGCTCAACCCGGAAAAAATGCGTTTTCGGCGTACTAGCCGGAAAGCTCTTGGGCTTCATCGTATCCGATAGAGGAATTGAAGCAAACCCAGCCAAGATCCGAGCTCTGTCACAATTGGATACCCCAAAAGACCTCAAACAAATACAAAAATTGATAGGATGTGTGGCGACTCTAAGCCGCTTTATCTCCCGCTTGGGATAAAAGTCATTACCCCTTTATCGCCTCCTGCGGCGCATCGAACACTTCGAGTGGACGGATGCCGCCACGGCCGGACTCGAAGAAATCAAAGCCATACTGGCAACAAATCCGGTCCTGGCCGCGCCCAACACGGGCGAACCAATGCTATTATACATCGCAGCAACCCATCAAGTTGTAAGCGCGGTGCTCGTCGTCGAACGAGAAACGGACGGACACAAGTTCCCTCTCCAAAAACCAGTTTACTACGTGTCCACTGTCCTAACCCCATGCAAGTCACGATACCTGCATTATCAAAAAATAGCATACGCGGTGTTCATGGCATCCCGGAAGTTGCGACACTATTTTCAAGAGTGTTCAATAATAGTGGCATCCGAAGTACCCCTTAATGATATTATAAACAACCGCGACGCAACGGGTCGGATTGCCAAATGGGCCATCGAGCTCCTCCCGTTCGACATAACTTACAAGCCAAGGCGAGCTATTAAGTCGCAGGTTTTGGCCGACTTCATCGCCGAATGGACTGAAGCCGAGCTCCCTAAAGAGTACGGCGCGTACTCCAAATGGATCATGCACTTCGACGGCTCCAAAATGTTGGCTGGCCTGGGGGCTGGCATCGTTCTGATGTCCCCAACCGGAGATACAGTACAATACGTACTTCAGATAATGTACACAGATTCCAACAACGCAGCCGAATACGAGGCCCTTCTACATGGCCTTCGGATGGCAGTCTCCATGGGCATTCAGAGCCTAGAGGTCCGCGGGGATTCAAACCTCACAATATCCCAAATAAATGGAGACTTTGACGCCAAGGATCCGAAAATGGCAGCTTATCGTAATGCCATCTTAAAAATGTCAGCTCGGTTTGAGGGGCTCGAATTCCATCACATAGCCCGGGAAAACAACCAGGCAGCAGACGTGTTGGCACGCATTGGCGCCAAGCGCGATGCCGTCCCTCCCAACATCTTCCTTGAAAGGCTGTTCAAGCCATCCGTATCATGGGAGGGAGAGTCCGGAAGCAATAGCCCAGACACGACCGCACTACCTCTCACCGAACACTCTGACACAGTTGGTGGCTCCGCCAACGAAACAACACCGTCAGCCCACACAATAATGGCAGTCATTGCCCCGTGGACAGAACCATTCCTAGCCTACCTAACTAGGCAGGAACTTCCTGAGGACCAAAACGAGGCCCGCTACATAGTGTGGCGATCTAAATCCTACAAAGTCCACGAGGGAGAGCTTTATAAGAAAAGCACAACCGGAGTCCTTCAAAGGTGTATCTCCGAAGAGGAAGGGCGAAACCTTCTGGCTGAAATTCATGCCGGACTCGGCGGGCTCCACGCCGTAGCCCGGGCCCTCGTAAGCAAGGCCTTCCGTACCGGATTTTATTGGCCGACGGCCCGGGCAGACGCTCAGGATTTAGTGCAGCGATGCGTCGGTTGCCAATTATTTGCTAATCAAAGCCACATGCCGCCTACCGCCCTCCAAACCATACCCATTACCTGGCCTTTTGCGGTCTGGGGGCTTGACATGGTTGGACCCCTTAAAGGAGGAACCCACAAGAAAAAATATTTACTGGTTATGGTGGACAAATTCACCAAATGGATAGAGGCCAAGCCTGTAAAGACGGCCGAATCCGGACCAGCGATAGACTTCATATCCGGGGTTGTACACCGTTACGGCGTCCCCCACAGCATCATAACTGACAACAGCACAAACTTTACGGCCGATGAAGTTAAACGCTGGTGCAAAAACATGGGCATCAAGCTCGACTATGCTTCAGTCTATCACCCACAAACTAACGGTCAAGTCAAACGAGCCAACGGTCTTATCATGAGCGGCATCAAACCCAGACTAGTGCGATCCCTCAAGGAATCAAACATGCACTGGGTAGAGGAGCTTGACTCCGTACTCTGGGGGCTGCGGACCACGCCGAATCGCACTACCGAATTCACGCCATTTTTATGGTATACGGAGCAGAGGCAGTTCTGCCCTGCGATATAATACATGACTCACCTCGAGTGCGCATGTATGAAGAAAGAGAAGCCGAGCTCGATCGGCAGGACAGATTGGACGCATTGGAGGAGGAGCGCGACGTGGAAAAAGCTCGTTCCGCATTCTATCAACAGCAGGCTCAAAGATATCAAAGCAAAGAAGTACGGGCCAAAACTTACAACGTCGGCGAGCTAGTTCTACGCCTGCCGGACAAGAAAAAGGACAAACTAAAGCCCAAATGGGAGGGTCCCTTCATAATTGACCAAGTACTGACTGGCGGAGTGTACCGTCTGCGAAACGCATCGGACAACCGATTCGAGCCGAACCCATGGAACACAGCACGCCTACGAAGATTCTACGCCTAGCGCCGGACTCCGTGTTCATCTCCTTCCTCTGTCCCCTTTTTATTTTATTTTCCACATTAAGTTGTCTGGCATTTCTCTCCTTCTCCCTCCCCTTTTTCTTCTCCCAAGCCCTTAGGGGCTTGCTTGCTTGTGCATTGTTCACACATACTTGACGCGCCACCCGCGCTCATCATACCTGGGGGCTTCTTTATCAGAAGTTTATATAAAACGGGCCTCATGCCCAAAACATGTGTGACACTTCCGCGTGAACCTTTTATACACCATTATATGCATCTATATGACTTAAGTTTTGGCCAAGCTGGGTTGTCTGGCTCCTGTGCTTACCCCTACGTTCCTGTTCGTTCGGCTAGGTGGTAAAGGGAGCACCTCTGCGATTGTTACTGCCGGGTCAGCCCGATGTGTACCTCAGACTGGGTGAAGCCGAAAGCTAGCGTTCTTAAGGGAATATTCGGTCGGTGAAATAAAAGATGATTTTTCGTGTTTATCTATCTGCCCCCAGATGCTTTTCTGCTCTTTTTAAGAAGTTCGGACATGCACTTTAGGGCAGGCCTCCCAGGGAAAGGAACCCCTAACGGAACTATTCTCCCTGGAAGATGTTTCTTACTAACCATGTAATATAACATAACTAGTTGGGCACTTGTCTGCTAAAGCAATTATGACCCCTACGCCTTGTCTCCATGCATGCCCCGATTCTTACATAATCGAGAGGGTATTCGGACACACTCCGGACTATAGGGTCCAGAGGTCGAAGCAAAGAGGTCCGCAATGACAAACGATCTACAATCCGGCTAGAAGGCATTTTTTCATGTCATTTTAAATTACAGAGTCAATCCGACTCGGTATACTCTTCTTCAATACCATCCAACAGGCGGTCTAATTTATAGTCCTGTTGGGAATACTTTGCAACCAGCTCTACCTGGCCATATACTAAGCTGACAGGGATCTCCTTTCCGTCAGGACCCATAGGGCCGACCTCGGCCATGTGGTTTGGGTCAGCCTTCGTGTACCGCGTCTTCACCATGGCCCAGGCCTCCCTGGCACTTGACGGCAGGCCGATATCTTCCACAACCGGAAGCGCTGCCGCACTCCCTCCAGCTTCTTTGCAAGCTCCTCAAGGTCTTGGGGGATGGAGAGGGATGGCCACATAGCCTGAACGACGCTCTGCATTGCCTGCCGTATTCGTTCGTGCAGTTGCAAGAGCTCGGGAAGAAGGTCTCCCGTTGAACTGGGCATTTCCTCCACAGGACGACCTGTCAACAAACCTACAAACATAGCTCTGTCAATCGATTTCTTCGCCGATTTTTTTTCGAGAATTCGCTCAAGCACTTACTAAAAATGCCGCGTCGAAGTCGCCGATTTTCCTTTACGGAAGTAGACAGCTGGATACGAACATCCTTTAGTTCCTCGCCCACCTGGGTATTGGTGTCTTGAAGTTTGTTCTTCTCTTTCCTCACCCTTGTCAGCATGCTCTCGCCTGCCTTTAATTGGCGTAGGAGTTGTTGCTTGTCCGGATTTACTTCGGCCTCACCTGCATTGTTATCATCAGCATTGCACACATGCCACACTTTGCAATGGAATTAATTTTTGGGAGCATACATTACCTGAGGGGGTCTCCTTGCCAATAGCCGAAACGGCCAGTGCAGCCTCGAGTTGGGCCTTGCACTCCGCCAACTCCTGAGACAGTTGCGTGTTCTTCTCTGTAAGACCCTGCATAACATATGATACTTAAAACAGTTATCTTAACTATTTCAAGTCTCGGGGGCTACTGACATATATAACTATCAGATTTACTCACCCGTATGTCTTTTACATACTGCTCCGTGGCCCTGGCTAGACCATTTTGAGCGGCACAGAGGTACGCATCTCCTGTATTAAAGGCGTTTAACGCCTCTGGAGAAAAACACGCATCCTGAAGAACAGTCCGGCGATGCCTGTGGTTCATGGCACTCTCCACCTCTGAATTGGTGGCAGATAGCCCGTCTGCATCCTCTGTCGGAGGAGCGCCCGACGCGCGCCCTGCGTTCGCCTCCGCTTCCGGACCCGGCCTTGAAGTCTGGCCGGTGGATATAGTCCGGCGGGCTCTCTTCTTCCTAAAAAGAACATGGGCGTTAAAATGACTTAAGGGCATAGACCCTAGGCGTGAAATTCGCACGCCATACCGTCGCACCGGAGTCTTGATCTGGTCCACACTTCTTTATTTCCCGCCTGGCTTTAGCGGCCCTTGTTGGCTGCCCACCACGGGCCTGGCACTCCGCCTCAAGGATTTCCCCTGCAAAACGAAACACTATTGGTTTACAGCATTCAAAATAAGGCATGGATAAATCTCCTTCAAAGTACCAGGACTTCGGTCTCGGCTACCTTTGAGGCTGGAAGTAATCCGGGATAGTCGGCCGTAATGGCCACTAAGGTGTTGTCCTTACTCAATTGATGAAATACCCCATCAATTAACTCCACACATAAGTCCGGATCCTCTTGGGAATCCGGATCGAGGGACTGTTCTGGGTCCTCGGGCTGTGGGGGAGGGCTGTTGATCTCCTTCACCGTCTGGCGTAACTCCTGCGTTAATATCACCAGACTGAATATTCGATTATGGGAATTTCGAAAGCAGGTAGATAAGTGAAATTGTTCGCTTACCCAACTTGGAGGATTGAACATGGAGAATACGCCCTCCGGGTTGGCACGGAGGAATTCCTCTTCTTCTCCCTTGTACAAAGCGGATAAAATTCTCGTTAAGGTGGCGGCCGAATCCGGCCCCTTACGACCGCACTGGGTGGCGTCGTCCTCCCCGTTGAAATCCCACATGGGGTGGCCTCTGTATTCAAGCGGATGCACCCCTCGCGTAATGCATATAGCCATGACCGTGATCATGGTCAGTCCGGAATGAGCCAACAACCTTATCCGGCTCATCAGGTAAAGGACGTCCCTGTCAGTTTCCCTCTGAGGATTCCGTGGGTGCCAGCTCAGGCGCTTCTTCAATGGAGCATTATTGAACTCAGGGAGGCCGATCCGTACAGGGTCCGGCAGGGGGACGTCATCTATATAGAACCACTCCGAGGGCCAGTCCTCGGACGCCCTCTTTGGGGTACCGGATAGATATCCGGTCCCAGCGATGCGCCATAGTTCGGCTCCGCCCACTTGATAAATAGACCCCTCCTGAGAACGGGGCACGAGGCAGAACAACCTCTTCCATAGTGCAAAATGGGCCTCAACGCCCAAAAATAGTTCGCAGAGGGCCACGAAGCCCGCAATGTGCAGAATGGAGGCAAGCGTGAGGTGGTGTAGCTGGAGGCCGTATAACTCCAGCAACCCTCGAAGAAATGAATGAATTGGAAATCCGAGTCCTCTTATTAAATAAGGAACTAGGCATACCCGCTCTCCTCGAGAGGGATGGGGGATGCTCTCTGCTTGCCCTCCACCGCTATAAGTGGCGATCCCGGCTTGAACTGGGACCATATATGCTGGGGAAGGAGCCCCTTGGATTGAAGCACTATGAGTTCACTATGCGGGACGGAGCATCTCTCCCAATCCTCGGGCTTGGGGCTGGGAGCGCGAGAGGAGGAGCCGCGTCGACTGTCCATGATGGAATGGATTTTTTGGTCAGAAGCGCTCCGATGAAAGCTTGCGAAGGGGAGATGGTGTGGTTCGGATCTAGATCCCCGTCTCTTTTTATAGACAGCTTATTTGAGTCGCTGGGGGAAAAACGCAAAAATACCCTGGCTTTTCGCATTCGTTCGACACGTGGAAAATGGCCTTTATTGGGCGTGGAAGCCAAGGAGCGCAACATTTATCAGAAGCCGGACACTATTTTACAAGTACATGGAGCTGGAGAAGAACCCGCCTTGCAATGTCGAAGACAATTTGCGTGCCGGACTCGTCGTCATTGAAGCCTGGTTCGGGGGCTACTGAGGGAGTCCTAGATTAGGGGGTGTCTGGCTTGCCGGACTATGACCTTTGGCCGGATTCCCGGACTATGAAGATACAAGATTGAAGACTCCATCCCGTGTCCGGATAGGGACTTTCCTTGGCGTGGAAGGCAAGCTTGGTGATACGATATGAAGATCTCCGCCCATTGTAACTGACTCTGTGTAACCCTAGCCCTCTCCGGTGTCTATATAAACCGGAGAGGTTTAGTCCGTAGGATGAACAACAATCATACCATAGGCTAGCTTCTAGGGTTTAGCCTCTCTGACTCGCGGTAGATCAACTCTTGTAATACCCATACCATCAATATTAATCAAGCAGGAGTAGGGTTTTACCTCCACCGAGAGGGCCCAAACCTGCATAAAAACATCGTGTCCCTTGTCTCCTGTTACCATCCGCCTAGACGCACAGTTCGGGACCCCCTACCCGAGATACGCCGGTTTTGACACCGACACCTAGTATCCATTATGTTCTGAGATTGATGTTGCTATGACTTTGCTATGCTTAATGCTTGTCACTAGAGCCCGAGTGCCATGATTTCAGATCTGAACCTATTATGTTTTCATGAATATATGTGAGTTATTGATCCTATCTTGCAAGTCAATAGTCACCTACTATTTGTTATGATCCGGTAACACCGAAGTGACAATAATTGGGTCCACTCCCGATGATGACCGTAGTTTGAGGAGTTCATGTATTCACTAAGTGTTAATACTTTGGCCCGGTACTCTATTAAAAGGAGGCCTTAATATCCCTTAGTTTCCAATAGGACCCCGCTGCCACGGGAGGGTAGGACAAAAGATGTCATGCAAGTTCTTTTCCATAAGCACGTATGACTATATTCGGAATACATGCCTACATTACATTGATGAACTGGAGCTAGTTATGTGTCACCCAATGTTATAATTGTTGCATGAGGAATCGCATCCGACATAATTATCTATCACTGATCCAATGCCTATGAGCTTTTCACATATTGATCTTTGCTTAGTTACTTTACCGTTGCCACTGTTACAATTACTGCAAAACTGCTACTGTTACTTTTTCCACTGTTACCGTTACCTCCATACTACTTTGCTACTAAATACTTTGCTACAGATATTAAGTTATCTAGGTGTGGTTGAATTGACAACTCAACTGCTAATACTTAAGAATATTCTTTGGCTCCCCTTGTGTCGAATCAATAAATTTGGGTTGAATACTCTACCCTTGAAAACTGTTGTGATCCCCTATACTTGTGGGTTATCAAGACTATTTTCTGGCACCGTTGCCGGGGAGCATAGCTGTATTCTTTGAGTCACTTGGGATTTATATCTGCTGATCACTATGAGGAACTTGAAAGACGAAAGAACTAAGATTTTCCCTCAACTACGAGGGGAGGTAAGGAACTGCCATCTAGCTCTGCACTTGATTCTCCTTCTGTTTTGAGTAAACTTGCGACACCTAAACCTGCTTCTGCTATCATTTCTGATATGTCGCATGTTATTGATGATGCCACTTCTGCTATGCGTGATTCTTATGATGAAACTACTTCTATGCTTGATAATACTATGCCATTAGGTGAATTTCTTGATGAGCAACTTGCTAGGGCTAGAGAGAATGAAATTATTGAAACTGATAATATTGATGAAAGTGATGATGCAGATTCTCCCCCTAGATATGAATTGCTTGTTGTGCCTCAGGGTTATGTTATGGATGAAGAAACTGCTAGAGATTTTCTTGCTTGCAATGATAGATCTGATCTTAAGAAATTATTAGCTAAGCTGAAAGAAAAGTCTTTGAATGCTAGAATGAAATATGACCCTGCTTTTGCTACTTCACCTATCTGTATTACTGATAAGGATTATGATTTCTCTGTCGATCCTGAGATAATTACTTTGGTTGAATCTGATCCTTTTTATGGCTATGAATCTGAAACTGTTGTGGCACATCTTACTAAGTTAAATGATATAGCCACCCTATTCACTAATGATGAGAAAACTCGCTACTACAATATCCTTCAATTATTTCTGTTCTCACTAAAGGGTGATGCTAAAACATGGTTTAATTCTCTTGATCCTGGTTGTGTGCATAGTCCCCAGGATATGATTTATTACTTTTCTACTAAATATTTCCCCGCTCATAAGAAACAAGCTACGTTAAGGGAAATATATAAGTTTGTGCAAATTGAAGAAGAGAGTCTCCCACAAGCTTGGGGGAGGCTTCTCCAATTACTTAATGCTTTCCCTGATCATCCTCTCAAGAAAAATGAAATACTTGATATCTTTTATAATGGACTAATCGATGCTTCCAGAGTCCACCTGGATAGTTGTGATGGTTGTGTTTTCAGGGAAAGAACTGCTAATCAAGCTGAATTGCTATTGAATAATATGTTGACTAATGAAAACAATTGGACACTTCCTGAACTAGCCCCTAAGCCAACTCTGAAGAAAAGAGGTATTCTATTTCTCAGTCCTGAAGATATGCAAGCGGGAAAGAAATCTATGAAAGAAAAGGGTATTAAAGCTGAAGATGTTAAGAATTTACCGCCTATTGAAGAAATACATGGTCTTGATAACCCGACACAGGTAGTAAAGGTAAATTCTCTCTATAGATTTGATGAAGGTGATATTCCTCGTTATAAGTCTGCTAGTCAATGCTTGGATGAGTTTGATAATTTTAGTGTTAACCAAGAAAACTTCAACGCCTATGTTGGTAGACAATTGAAACGCAATGCTTATATGATTGAACACTTGAGTGATTATATGTCTAGATTTAAGGTGAACTTAAACTCATTAGTAAACAAGCTTCTATGGTTACCACTCAAGTAGAACAAGTGCTTAAAGCTCAGAATGATTTGCTCAATGAATTAAATGATAATGCTGTTAGAGTTGTGACTAGAGGTGGTAGAATGACTCAGGAACCTTTGTATCTTGAGGGCCACCCTAAGAGAATTGAGCAAGATTCTCAGAGAAATAATGTTGATGCACCTAGTCCTTCTAAAAAGAAGAAAAAGAAAAATGATAGGACCTTGCATGCTTCTAGTGAACCTGTTGTAGACACACTTGAGAATCCCAATGGTATTTCTATTTCTGATGGTGAAACACAATATGGTGATGAACATGAACCGAGTGATAATGATAATGATAATGTTCGTGTTGAGGCTCAACCTAGCATAACAATGATGTAGAGATTGAACTTGCTATTGATCTTGATAACCCACAATCAAAGAATCAACGTTATGATAAAAGAGATTTCATTGTTAGGAAGCACGGTAAAGAAAGAGAACCATGGGCACGGTAAAGAAAGAGAACCATGGATTCAGAAACCCATGCCTTTTCCTCCTAAACCATCCAAGAAAAAGGATGATGAGGATTTTGAGCGCTTTGCTGAAATGATTAGACCTCTATTTTTGCGTATGCATTTGACTGATATGCTTAAAATGAATCCTTATGCTAAGTACATGAAAGATATTGTTACAAATAAAAGAAAGATATCAGAAGCTGAAATTTCCACCATGCTTGCTAATTATACTTTTAAGGGTGGAATACCTAAGAAACTTGGAGATCCAGGAGTACCAACTATACCATGCTCCATTAAAAGAAACTATGTTAAAACTGCTTTATGTGATCTTGGAGCCGGTGTTAGTGTTATGCCTCTCTCTTTATATCATAGACTTGAATTGAATAAGTTGACACCTAATGAAATATCTTTGCAAATGGCCGATAAATCAACCGCTATACCTGTCGTTATTTGTGAGGATGTGCCTGTTGTGGTTGCAAACATTACTATTTTAACGGACTTTGTTATTCTTGATATTCCTGAGGACGATAGTATGTCGATTATCCTTGGTAGACCCTTTTTGAATACTGCAGGGGTTGTTATTGATTGCAACAAAGGCAATGTCACTTTTCATGTTAATGGTAATGAGCATACGGTACACTTTCCGAGGAAACAACCTCAAGTTCACAGTATCAATTCTATTGGAAAAATTTCAACTATTACTATTGGAGGTTTTGAATTTACTCTTCCTACTGTCAAGAAGAAATATGATATTCTTACTATTGGGGATGTACATATCCCCGTTGAGGTAACCTAGTGCTATTAAAAAATTCTCTGATTTCATGCGATTCGGAATGAGTTTGTTAACAAGACTTGATCAACCTTGTTAGTGGATTCCTTTTGATGAGCATGGGATGGATGAAGTTAGAAAGCACAACCTTCTGTACCCTCTTTTTACTTTCTGTTATATAGATTAAATAAAGCAAAAATAGTATTTTTTGTCTATTTTCTGAATTATTCTTGCAATAAAAAATACCCCAAAAATAAAAGTTCTCCAAATGCCCTGAAAATGAAATATGATTTTTTCTAGAATATTTAAGAATTATTGGCACTGAGAACACACCAGAGGGGGCAACCACCTGGCCACGAGGGTCCAGGGCTCGCCCACCTCCCTGGGGCGCACCCCCCTGCCTCGTGGGCCCCTGGTGGTCCCCTACACTTATTCCAGCACCCACATACTCCTTCTTCCTCCCAAAAAAATCACCAACCAACTCAAGCACGAGTTCTAGCTCACCTTGCTGTCATTTTCGATCTCCTTGCTCAAAGCTCCACTCACAAAACTGCTTTGGGGGATTGTTCTTCGGTATGTGACTCCTCAAATGGTCCAATTAGTTTTTGTTTTAATGCTTTATATCTTGCAAATTTTTGCTTCTAAGGTGACCCTATTCTTGAGCTTGCATGTCAAATTTATATGGTCCCAAGTAGTTCTAATGCATGATATAGTCTCTATGCACTTGTGAGAGTAGTTGCTATCAATTTTGTTGAGGTCAGTTCACTTTTATTTTGAGTTACTAAAAATTTCAGAAATTTTCAAAAAATGATGAAGAGATTTTTGAGGGGCTCTTCAAGCCGAAGCTCGAAGGATAAGCAAAGTGAAGAGGATAAAAAGCCCAAATATAATCTCCCGCGCACCGCGGAAGTTTGGCCGTGCGAATGGCCTTGTGAGGAGTTCCTGAGAGCAGCCGGGATTCATGATGATTTTTATTATTTGGCTGAGAATGCAGGCCTCACCGACTTCCTCCATGACCAGCTTAATCAGTATCTCCTACTCACTAATTTTTTTGTGCACAATTTTTACTTTCATGCTAGGAAATCACCACCTTTAGTGGAGTTTCATTTATATGATGAGGTTAAAGAGATGTCACTATATGATTTTTGTGGGGTTTGCAAGATACCCTTTGCGGGCAACATAGAGGAATCACATCTAGTGATGTGGATGGATTTATTGATATGATTGTTGTAGGGGAGACAAGGAAGGTTTCCGATGCAAGAGTTACTAGCATACACTTTCATGTTCTACGTTACTTTGCAATATTTGCTAGTAGATGTTTAATTGGTCGCGGGAACAGTGGAAATCTTAGTGCCCCTGATATTGTTATTTTGCGCCATGCTTTGTTTCGTGATACAACTTTCAGTTTAGGCGCTATTATTGCTAAGTGATTAAGTTTGAACCGTATAAAGGGCCCCATCTTCGGTGGTATCTTTGCTTCACGCCTTGCTGCACACTTTAAGATACGTATTAGGCATTATGACAAGGAGGAAAAGTTGCTGCCCCTATTTTTCTAGATTATAAGAGTATGGTAGCACATGAATTTATTGTTAAAAATAAGAAGATGATGCTTAAGTATAAGTTGATATTTAATAAAACTCACTGTGAGACTATTATCTTGCCTGCACCCTCTTTGTTTAACATACTTTCAGGCATGTACCTCATCTTGCCGGAGGCTGTTTACGCATACTGGAGCCTGACACCAGCTCCAGAGCCTGAGCCAGAACCACCACTTGACCCGTATCGACAGTCTGTTTATCAGTGGGATCCGGAGGAGATCGCCAACCAGTGGCACCCAGATGACACTCCTCCGCACACTGGAGAAGGCAGTTTTCATCCGTGGGATTAGACCAACTTAGGCCAAAAGCCTAAGCTTGGGGGAGTACGTATTTCTCACCGACATTACATTCATGTTCACACACTCATTCCAGTTGTCGGTGCTCATAGTTTTTCATTGTACCGTCCATGCTAGTTTATTTTCTTTTTCTAAGCCTTGTTCTTGTGTGTTTGAAAAATCTTAAGAAAAAACAAAAAAATTAGTTACAGCTTTTAGCTAGTTCATGCTTGTAGTAGTAATTAAAAGAAAACCCAAAAATGATTTCTCGTTCTTCTTTTGCTTGTTGGGAGCTTTCCCGTGTAAATAGTTTTATTTCTTTTCTTTTCTTTGGGGGTCGAGAGGAGAAGACCATGATGAAAATGTTGAGTGGCTCTCAAATGCATTATCATTGATTTAACCAAGAGCCCATATTACCTTGTTTTCTCCCTTGAATTGAATGCTTGCGGATTCCAACTTAGTCCAATGCACATGCACTATTATTATTATCCACACCGTTCGGTCGTGCGAGTGAAAGGCAATAATGACGATATATGATGGACTGATTGAGATGAGAGAAGCTGGTATGAACTCGACCTATCTTGTTTTTGTAAATATTATTAGTTCATCGTTCCTGATTCAGCCTATAATGAATAAGCATGTTTGCAATGACAATTAGAGATTATAGTTGCTTATGCCATGCTTAATTAGCCAGGAGTTTATAATGGTTTACTTTGCGTGCCAACATGCTATTAAAATGGTTGTGATGTGGAATGATAGGGTGGTATCCTCCTTTGAACGATTCGAGTGGCTCGACTTGGCACATGTTCACGCATGTAGTTGAAACAAAATCAACATAGCCTCCACGATATTTATGTTCATGGTGGATTATATCCTACTCATGCTTGCACTCAATTTTTATTGATTTTAATGCATGTTCATGACTCTTGTCGCTCTCTAGTTTGTCACTTCCCAGTATTTTTCTAGCCTTCACTTGTACTAAGCGGGAATATTGCTTGTGCATACAAAATCCATAAACCCCAAAGTTATTCCATATGATTCCACCATACCTTCCTATATGCGGTATCTACCCGCCGTTCCAAGTAAATTTGTATGTGCCAAACTCTAAACCTTCAAATGAAATTCTGTTTTGCATGCTCGAATAGCTCATGTCTCAACTGGGGTTGTTTGTATCTTCCATGCTAGGCGGGTTATTCTCAAGAGGAGTGGACTCCGCTCCTCACTCACGAGAAAATGGCTGGTCACCGGGATGCCCAGTCCCATGCTCAAATCAAATCAAAATAATTGCAAACAAAACTCCCCCAGGATTGTTGTTAGTAGGAGGCACCCATTGTTTCGGGCAAGCCATGGATTGATGATTGTTGGTGGTGGGGGAGTATAAACTCTACCATTCTGTTTGGGAACCGCCTATCAAGATCTCTAGGTTGTTATGTTGACAATGAAAGTATGCCGCCCAAAATATTATTTATCTCTATTTCAAAACTCGAGCTCTGGCACCCCTACAAATCCTTGCTTCCCTCTGCGAATGGCCTATCTATTTACTTTTATGTTGAGTCATCATCCTCTTATTAAAAAGCACCAGTTGGAGAGCACCGCTGTCATTTGCATCCATTACTATTAATTTATATTGAGTATGACTGGATCTCTTTTACCATGAATTACAATGTTTAGTCAGTCCTTGATCTTCAGAGGTGCTCTGCATTTATGTTTTGCGGTCTCAGAAAGGGCTAGCAAGATACCATCTTGTTATATCATATTATGATTCTTTTGAGAAAGTGTTGTCATCCGAGATTTATTATTATTGCTCGCTACTTGATTATGCCATTTATATGAGTAAACATGAGACCTAAGTGTTATTGTGAATGTGGTTAGTTCATAATCTTTGCTGAAAACTTGAATGTTGGCTTTACATATTTGCAACAAGAGCAAACAGAGTTTGTAAAAGTTTTTCTTTATCACTTTTAGTTTATCAACTGAATTGCTTGAGGACAAGCAAAGGTTTAAGCTTGGGGGAGTTGGTACATCTCCATCGTATCTACTTTTCCAAACACTTTTGACCTTGTTTTGGACTCTAACTTGCATGATTTGAATGGAACTAACCCGGACTGACGTCGCTTTCAGCAGAATTTTCATGGTGTTATTTCTGTGCAGAAATAAAAGTTCTCGAAATGACCTAAAACTCCATGAAGAATATTTTTGGAATTAATAAAAAATATTGGTGAAAGAATCAAGGCCAGGGGTCAAGGCCAGGGGAGCCCACACCCTGTCCACGAGGGTGGGGGCACGCCCTACCCCCTGGGCGTGCCCCCTGCCTCGTGGGCCCCCTAATGCTCCACCGACCTCAACTCCAACTCTATATATTCATGTTCGGGAAGAAAAAATTAGAGATAAGGATTCATCGCATTTTACAATATGAAGTCGCCGCCAAGCCCTAATCTCTCTCGAGGGGGCTGATCTGGAGTCTGTTTGGGGCTCTAGAGAGGGGAATCCGTCGCCGTCGTCATCATCAACCATCCTCCATCACCAATTTCATGATGCTCACCGCCGTGCGTGAGTAATTCCATCATAGGCTTGCTGGACGGTGATGGGTTGGATGAGATTTACCATGTAATTAAGTTAGTTTTGTTAGGGTTTGATCCCTAGTATCCATTATGTTCTGAGATTGATGTTGCTATGACTTTGCTATGCTTAATGCTTGTCACTAGGGCCCGAGTGCCATGATTTCAGATCTGAACCTATTACATTTTCATGAATATATGTGAGTTCTTGATCCTATCTTGCAAGTTAATAGTCACCTACTATGTGTTATGATCCGGTAACCCCGAAGTGACAATAATCAGGACTACTCCCGGTGATGATCGTAGTTTGAGGAGTTCATGTATTCACTAAGTGTTAATGCTTTGGTCCGGTACTCTATTAAAAGGAGGCCTTAATATCCCTTAGTTTCTAATAGGACCCCTGCCACGGGAGGGTAGGACAAAAGATGTCGTGCAAGTTCTTTTCCATAAGCACGTATGACTATATTCGTAATACATGCCTACATTACATTGATGAACTGGAGCTAGTTCTGTGTCAGCCTGTGTTACAACTATTGCATGAGGAATCGCATACAACATAATTACCCATCATTGATCCAATGCCTATGAGCTTTTCATATATTGATCTTTGCTTAGTTACTTTACTGTTGCCACTGTTACAATTACTACAAAACTGCTACTGTTACTTTTGCCACTGTTACCGTTACTTCCATACTGCTACTCTTGAGCACTGCGTTGGTTTTACCTTGAAGAGGAAAGGGTGATGCAGCAAAGTAGCGTAAGTATTTCCCTCAGTTTTTGAGACCTAAGGTATCAATCAATAGGAGGCTCCTCAAAAGTCCCTCGTACCTACACAAACAAACAAGAACCTCGCAACCAACGCGATAAAGGGGTTGTCAATCCCTTCACGGTAACTTGCGAAAGTGGGATCTGATAGAGATAATAAGATAAGATAAATATTTTTGGTATTTTTATGATATAGATTGGAAAGTAAAGATTGCAAAATACAGATAGATTGGAAAACTTATATGATAAAAGATAGACCCGGGGGCCATAGGTTTCACTAGTGGCTTCTCTCAAGATAGCATAAGTATTACAGTGGGTGAACAAATTACTATCGAGCAATTGATAGAAAAGTGCATAGTTATGAGATTATCTAGGCATGATCATGTATATAGGCATCACGTCCGCAACAAGTAGACCGAAACGATTCTGCATCTACTACTATTACTCCACACATCGATCGACTCCTGCCTGCATCTAGAGTATTAAGTTCATAAGAACAGAGTAATGCATTAAGAAATATGACATGATGTAGAGGGATAAACTCAAACAATATGATATAAACCCCATCTTTTTATCCTCGATGGCAACAATACAATACGTGCCTTGCTGCCCCAGCTATCACTGAGAAAGGACACCGCAAGATTGAGCCCAAAGCTAAGAACTTCTCCCATTGCAAGAAAGATCAATCTAGTAGGCCAAACCAACTGATAATTCGAAGAGACTTGCAAAGATAACCAATCACACATAAATCAATTCAGAGGAGATTCAAATATTTCTCATAGATAAACTTGATCATAAACACACAATTCATCGGATCTCGACAAACACACTACAAAAAGAGTTACACCAAATAGATCTCCAAGAAGATCGAGGAGAACTTTGTATTGAGATTCAAAGAGAGAGAAGAAGCCATCTAGATAATAACTATGGACCCGAAGGTCTGTGGTAAACTACTCACAACTCATCGGAGAGGCCTTGGTGATGATGTAGAGCCCCTCCGTGGTCGATTCCCCCTCCGGCGGAGCGTCGGCGAAGGCTCCAAGATGGGATCTCGCAGATACAGAAGGTTGCGGTGGTGAAATTAGGTTTTCGTGGTGCTCCTGGATGTTCTCGGGGTACGTGGATATATATAGGAGGAAGAAGTAGGTCGGTGGAGACATGAGGGGCCCACGAGGGTGGGGGAGCCCCTAGGGCATGCCGGGCACCCTCGTGGCCGCCTTGTTTACTTCTTGACGTCCACTCTAAGTCTCCTGGTTTGCATTTGTTCCAATAAGATCGCTCCCGAAGGTTTCATCCCGTTTGGACCCCGTTTGATATTCCTTTTCTTCGAAACACTGAAATAGGCAAAAAAAACAGCAATTCGGGCTGGGCCTCCGGTTAGTAGGTTAGTCCCAAAAATGATATAAAAGTGTAAAGTAAAGCCCATAAACATCCTAAACGGGTAATATAATAGCATGGAACAATCAAAAATTATAGATACATTGGAGACGTATCAAGCATCCCCAAGCTTAATTCCTGCTCGTCCTCGAGTAGGTAAATGATAAAAACAGAATTTTTGATGTGGAATGCTACCTAGCATATTTCTCAATGTAATTTTATTTATTATGGCATGAATGTTCAGATCCAAATGATTCAAAATAAAAGTTCATATTGACATAAAAACAATAATACTTCAAGCATACTAACAAAGCAATCACATCTTCTCAAAATAACATGGCTAAAGAAAGCTATCCCTACAAAATCATATAGTCTGGCTATGCTCTATCTTCATCACACAAAGTGTTTAATCATGCACAACCCCGATCACAAGCCAAGCAATTGTTTCATACTTTAGTATTCTCAAACTTTTTCAACTTTCAAGCAATACATGAGCGTGAGCCATGGACATAGCACTATATGTGGAATAGAATGGTGGTTGTGGAGAAGACAAAAAAGGAGAAGATAGTCTCACATCAACTAGGCATATCAACAGGCTATGGAGATGCCCATTAATAGATATCAATGTGAGTGAGTAGGGATTGCCATGCAACGGATGCACTGGAGCTATAAGAGTATGAAAGCTCAACAAAAGAAACTAAGTGGGTGTGCATCCAACTTGCTTGCTCACGAAGACCTAGGGAGTTTTGAGGAAGCACATCATTGAAATATACAAGCCAAGTTCTCTAATGTAAAATTCCCACTAGTATATGAAAGTGACAACATAGGAGACTCTCTATCATGAAGATCATGGTGCTACTTTGAAGCACAAGTGTGGTAAAAGGATAGTAGCATTATCCCTTCTCTCTTTTTCTCTCATTTTTTATTTGGCCTTTCTCTTCTTCTTTTTTATAAAGTCCGAAGTCTCATCCCGACTTGTGGGCGAATCATAGTCTCCATCATCCTTTCCTCACTTGGGAAAATGCTCTAATAATGAACATCATCACACTTTTATTTACTTACAACTCAAGATTACAACTCGATACTTAGAACAAAATATGACTCTATATGAATGCCTCTGGCGGTGTAGCAGGATATGCAATGAATCAAGAGTGACATGTATGAAAGAATTATGAAGGTGGCTTTGCCACAAATACGATGTCAACTACATGATCATGCAAAAGCAATATGACAATGATGGAGCGTGTCATAATAAACGGAACGGTGGAAAGTTGCATGGCAATATATCTCGGAATGGCTATGGAAATGCCATAATAGGTAGGTATGGTGGCTGTTTTGAGGAAGGTATATGGTGGGTGTATAGTACCGGCGAAAGTTGCGCGGCACAAGAGAGGCTAGCAATGGTGGAAGGGTGAGAGTGCGTATGATCCATGGACTCAACATTAGTCATAAAGAACTCATATACTTATTGCAAAAATATACAAGTCATTGAAACCAAGTACTACGCGCATGCTCCTAGGGGGATAGATTGGTAGGAAAAGACCATCGCTCGTCCCCGACCGCCACTCATAAGGAAGACAATCAATAAATAAATTATGCTCCAACTTCATCACAAAGCGGTTCACCATACGTGCATGCTACGGGAACCACTAACTTCAACACAAGTATTCCTCAAATTCACGACTACTTAACTAGCATGAATCTAATATCACCATCCTCATATCTCAAAACAATTATCAAGCATCAAATTGATCATGGCATCCAATTCACTTTCTATGATAGTTTTTATTATACCCAACTTGGATGCCCATCATTCTAGGACCAATTTTATAACCATAGCAAATACCATGCTGTTCTAAAAGACTCTCAAAATAATATAAGTGAAGCATGAGAGATCAATAATTTCTACAAAATAAAGCCACCGCCGTGCTCTAAAAAGATATAAGTGAAGCACTAGAGCAAAAATTATCTAGCTCAAAAGATATAAGTGAAGCACATAGAGTATTCTAATAAATTCCAAATCATGTGTGTCTCTCCCAAAAGGTGTGTACAGCAAGGATGATTGTGGTAAACTAAAAATAAAATACTCATATCATACAAGACGCTCCAAGCAAAACACATATCATGTGGTGAATAAAAATATAGCTCCGAGTAAAGTTACCGATAAACAAAGAGAAAGAGGGGATGCCTTCCGGGGCATCCCCAAGCTTAGTCTTTTGGTTGTCCTTGAATATCTTGGGGTTCCATGGGCATACCCAAGCTTGGGATCTTGCCACTCCTTATTCCATAGTCCATCAAATCTTTACCTAAAACTTGAAAACTTCACAACACAAAACTCAACAGGACATCTCATAAGCTCCGTTAGTGCAAGAAAGAAAAACCACCACATAAGGTACTGTAATGAACTCATTCTTTATTTATATTGGTGTTAAACCTACTGTATTACAACTTCTCTATGGTTCATACCCCCCGATACTAGCCATAGATTCATCAAAATAAGCAAACAACACACGAAAAACAGAATCTGTCAAAAACAGAACAGTCTGTAGCAATCTGTAACTTCCGAATACTTATGGAACTCTAAAAATCCTACCAAAATAGGAAGTCCTGGGAAATTTTTCTATTGATCTACTGTAAAAAGAATAAATGCAAAAGCACGTTTCTGTAATTTATTAAAATTATTCTCGTGCGTGCAAAAGTTTCTGTTTTTCAGCAGAATCAAATTAACTATCACCGTAGGTTATCCTATAGGTTCTACTTGGCACAAACACTAATTAAAACATAAAACCACATCTAAAAAGAAGCTATATGATTTATTTATCACTAAACAGAAGCAAAAGGTAAGGAACAAAAATAAAATTGGGTTGCCTCCCAACAAGCGCTATCGTTTAACGCCCCTAGCCAGGCATAAAAGCGAGAATAGATCTATGTATTGCCATCTTTGGCATTCAATTCTTCAATAGAGCACTTGTAACCCTTAGGAGTTTCTTTCTTTTTAGCAATGATTAAACTCCTAGGCAAGAAATCAAGAAATTCATTTGTAGCAAAAGGTTCCTTAATGATAGCGAGAAAATTGGGATGAACACTTATTGATTTGAGATCCACATTTTCCTTACTAGAAGATTCACCCTTATTTTTAGGAACATACATAAATTTGGCATTTTGGTAGGAGGGGTTGGAGTATTTTTCACGGATGAAAAGGCAGACCCTAAGTTGGTAATAATATCCTCAAGTTTACCGGTTCTTGTAGAATCAAGATCTATTCTTTCGTTAACTATAGGTTCTTTCTCCTTAAAAAATTTCAAAGTAACTCCAACCCTAGATCCGTATTGGGTAATTTGGTTGTGGATCTTTTTATCCAAATTTTCTATTAACTCAACAGTGGCAACTTTATTTTCAATAATTTCAAGCCTTTGCATTACATGTTCGAGAGTTAAGACAGTTCCATTAACCAAAAGAGGTGGCGGCCCAAACAAATCTAACATAGCATTATAAGCATCAAAAGTGTGGCTACCCAAGAAATTCCCTCCGTTAATGGCATCAAGAATACATCTATACCAAGGAGTAATGCCTATATAAAAATTGTGAAGAAGAACGTAAGTAGATTGCTTCCTAGTAGATCTATTTTGAGCATTGCAAATTCTATACCAAGCATCTTTTAAATTTTCTCCCTCCCTTTGTTTCAAATTGAGAACTTCATGATTGGGAGTACTAACGATAATAGGAGGACTAGCCATGACGATGAAATAAACTAACTAAAACACGAGCACACAAAAGGTAAGCGGAAAAGAGAGGGCGAACGAAAAAGAGAGGGTGAATAAAATGGCAAGGGTGAAGTGGGGGAGAGGAAAACGAGAGGCAAATGGCAAATAATGTAATGCGAGGGAGATGAGTTTGTGATGGGTACTTGGTATGTCCTGACTTGAGCGAAGACCTCCCCGGCAACGGCGCCAGAAATCCTTCCTGCTACCTCTTGAGCACTGCATTGGTTTTCCCTTGAAGAGGAAAGGGTGATGCAGCAAAGTAGCGTAAGTATTTCCCTCAGTTTTTGAGAACCAAGGTATCAATCTAGTAGGAGGCTCCTCAAAAGTCCCTCGTACCTACACAAACAAACAAGAACCTCGCAACCAACGCGATAAAGGGGTTGTCAATCCCTTCACGGTAACTTGCAAAAGTGAGATCTGATAGAGATAATAAGATAAGATAAATATTGTTGGTATTTTTATGATATAGATTGGAAAGTAAAGATTGCAAAATGCAGATAGATTGGAAAACTTATATGATAAAAGATAGACCCGGGGGCCATAGGTTTCACTAGTGGCTTCTCTCAAGATAGCATAAGTATTACGGTGGGTGAACAAATTACTGTCGAGCAATTGATAGAAAAGTGCATAGTTATGAGATTATCTACACATGATCATGTATATAGGCATCACGTCCGCAACAAGTAGACCGAAATGATTCTGCATCTACTACTATTACTCCACACATCGACCGACCCCTGCCTGCATCTAGAGTATTAAGTTCATAAGAACAGAGTAACGCATTAAGAAAGATGACATGATGTAGAGGGATAAACTCAAACAATATGATATAAACCCCATCTTTTTATCCTCGATGGCAACAATACAATACGTGCCTTGCTGCCCCTGCTATCACTAGGAAAGGACACCGCAAGATTGAACCCAAAGCTAAGCACTTCTCCCATTGCAAGTAAGATCAATCTAGTAGGCCAAACCAAACTGATAATTCGAAGAGACTTACAAAGATAACTAAGGGAGTCCTGGATTAGGGGGTGTCCGGATGGCCGGACTATGACCTTTGGCCGGACTCCCGGACTATGAAGATACAAGATTGAAGACTCTGTCCCGTGTCCGGATGGGACTTTCCTTGGCGTGGAAGGCAAGCTTGGCGATACAATATGAAGATCTCCTCCCATTGTAACCGACTCTGTGTAACCCTAGCCCTCTCCGGTGTCTATATAAACCGAAGAGTTTTAGTCCGTAGGACGAACAATAATCATACCATAGGCTAGCTTCTAGGGTTTAGCCTCTCTGATCTCGTGGTAGATCCACTCTTGTACTACCCATATCATCAATATTAATCAAGCAGGAGTAGGGTTTTACCTCCATCGAGAGGGCCCGAACCTGGGTAAAAACATCGTGTCCCTTGTCTCCTGTTACCATCCGCCTAGACGCACAGTTCGTGACCCCCTACTCGAGATCCGCCGGTTTTGACACCGACATTGGTGCTTTCATTGAGAGTTCCTTTGTGTCGTCACATTTAGGCCCGATGGCTTCTTCGATCATCAATCACGACGCGGTCCAGGGTGAGACTTTTCTCCCGGGACAGATCTTCATATTCGGCGGCTTCGCACTATGGGCCAACTCGCTTGGCCATCTGGAGCAGATCGAAAGCTACGCCCCTGGCCATCAGGTCAAGTTTGGAAGCTTAAACTACACGGCCGACATCTGCGGGGACTTGATCGTCGACGGATTCAAGCCACGACCGAGCATGCCGCACTGTCTCGATGGGCATGACCTAGCTCTGCCGCCGGACAGCGCCCAGAGCGCCGCTCAGGTGTCCGCTCCGACCATTAGCCCGGAGCCGACTGCGCTAACCAGGGACGGACGGTCAGACGCCGCCCCAGGAGCCGCAATCTCTATGGCGATAGAGCCGAATACCAGCCTAGTCCTTTGCAAGGCCCGTGACTCCAAGGTGCCGGACTCCGTTCCGGACTCCGAATCTTCCGCACCCCTTCCGATCGAACCCGATTGGGCTCCGATCATGGAGTTCACCGCCGCGGACGTCTTTCAGCACTCGCCCTTTGGCGATATCCTGAACTCCCTAAATTCTCTCTCTTTGTCAGGAGAGCCCTGGCCGGACTATGGTCAGCAGGGTTGGGATGCGGACGACGAAGAAATTCAAAACCCACCCACCACCCACTTTGTAGCCACTGTCGACGATTTAACCGACATGCTCGACTTTGACTCCAAAGACATCGACGGTATGGACGCCGATGAAGGAGACGACCAAGAACCAGCACCTATAGGGAACTGGAAAGCCACCTCGTCATATGACATATACATGGTGGACACCCCCAAAGCAGGGAATGGCGAGGAAAAAACGGAGGATGACCCCTCCAAGAAGCAACCCAACACTACTAGAAAAACCGCTACTAATGGCGCATCTAATTTGGCCATTAATGGCGCATCACTGGTGCGCCATTAGTATCTGGTATACTAATGGCGCACCACTGGTGCGCCATTAGTATAGGCCACGGTGCGCCATTAGTATGCGTCCCAGGGGCCATGTATACCCAGGTGCTTTGGCATACTAATGGCGCACGACCACGAGATGCGCCATTAGTAACAGCGGCATACTAATGGCGCACTGTCCAGTGATGCGCCATTAGTATGCTTTGTCATACTAATGGCGCACTGTCATGTGATGCGCCATTAGTATGAATATTAGGTTTTTTTATTTTTTATTTTCTGTTTTTTGCACAGGTTACAAAATGTATAATTTGACAAAATATAGACAGCACACATCAACAACAGATTCATCGAATACAATAGAAGATTAGTCTTTGAATACAATTCATCATATTAGTCTCCGAATACAATTCATCATATTAGTCTCCAATTTTTATTATAGTAAGAATATTACAATGTCTTTACAAGTTTCCAATAAAAGGAAAATTGCAAGGAAATAAAAAAAACCTAAAGCTAATCTTCTAGTAATCTTTTCTTCTTTTTCTTCACTTTATCCCTGCAAAATGTAACAAAATAAACAGAAACACAAACAAACTATTTATAACATGTCAATACTGTCATTTTTTCAGACCAAGTAACTAACAACTTCAGTGAGACAGGCACAGTGCAGTGTGAATTTCAATTGGCTAAATCATATATAGAAATCAGTATCTTCTCTATGAACCTGAAACTGAGATGACTGGACTAATTTTGCACATTTGATTTATGAATTTATTCTTCTTCGACAACCAACTAAACTTCGGATCACCTTCTAAGCATCTGTACATACTACATAGGCTGATTAATCCAACAGCCACAATGCAAATATCGACTATTTCCATTCAACTTCTTCACTTACTCATTATTATCTAATGAAACCATTCATAACTAATGAAGCAGATTGGCTGAAGTTATTATCAAGTCCTAAGTCCTAATTGAAGCAGATCTACTAGGGTTCTTCTCGCTAGCCCCTCATGGCCAACCGTTTCGGAACAGGCAGGCAGAGCTGCTTGGCCGGTGGCTAGGGAGTCGTTGGTGATGTTGGGCATCTCACACGAGCACCTGGCTATTTGAGGAAACCGAAATAGTAGCATAAACAAGATTGATTCCGAGGAAATGATAGAACCTATTCTATCAAAGTGCTACTCCCCCCGTTCCATAATTCCAGTCGTGGTTTTGTAACTAAAACCATGAAGAGAACTATGGAATGGAGGGAGTAGAAAACAATAGCATGCTTAAAATTCTACCATACACAGCAGCAACAGACATTACAAAAGCATTTATTTATTTATTGCATTTAGCACAAGTTAAAAATTCTCACAAGCAGAGGTGGTCCTATCAGACAAAAAGAACATGGACCGCTCATTACAAAGCACTTCTACTGCAGTATCATGGAGTAGGAAAAGGGGCTTAAGCAGCAAAGAAGTATAATAAGAGAAAAAAACACTGTGGCGGCTGGAACTAGAAGAGCACCATCACAGGTTCGAAACATCACCATGGGGTCGATGGCCGGCATAGCCCACGGCAGGGCTGGATGGGCAGCATAATAACACAATAAAAGTTTGATGTATACTTATTCGTTTGAAAAGATGCAAGCTTATTTACACCCTAGGGCTGTTGATTAGGGTCTGGATGGTATTTTTGTTCCTCGCGTAAGTAAGAGAAGGACTAGCATCCATAGTAAAAAGAAAGGTAAACATACATAAAGGAAAGTTTTTATAGCGTCACGACCGAAAGAGGCTACGTGCGGCTGGGTGAAACGGACAAGGTTTCATGTATGCAATATATTATAGAAAAATAAGTGTTGACAGAAAATGAAAGATTTCCTGTCAAACAAACAGAGCTTCATTTTGTAACATTTCTGACCCACACGATAATTGTACAGCATAGTAGAGGAGACCACTGTACATACATGTGTTGAATGAAGCAGACTAAGAAATATTGGGTGGGTATAAAGAATACAATAGTACGGTGGCTGATGCAAACAAGTGCAGAGTTGCATCTACAGAATAGGTAACAAATTAAATAGCCCTGGTGCCAGCAATAGAGTTCGTGTATCCAATCCATCCTTTGTTTAACAGCAGCTCCAACTCTTGTGTAACAAATTAAGTTTGGCATGGGCACACATAAAGCACTGACATTTTCACGGCTCGATGGCCGTGGGCTAAGGGAGCAGAGGAGGAGGTGCGGCTCACCTCACATGGCGGCGGAACCGAGGGATGAAGGTGCGGCGCACCGGAGCAGGCAGAGGTGCCTTGTGTTGGCCAAACTCGTGGCCAGCAGCAGAGAAGCGCTTCTCTTGCTCGATGGATGTTGGGTGTGTGTGAGGCGTGCTCCTGCCTGCTTGCCTGCGTGAGGAACGGGAGGACCATTAGAGAAGAGAAGGGAAGGGAAGAAGAGCAGGTAGAGGATGGCAAGGGGAGAGGAGGGAATCAAAATCGAAGATGAGAAGATGACCTTGAGGAGGAGCAGGGGAAAAGCGGAGCAGCAGAAACAGAGGCCTTCCTCTCTCGGTGGTGAGGACCAAGGCGACCTCCGTCACGGCCCAGCCAGGTCGACGACTCTGGCGACCGTGGCTGCCAGATCCGGTGTCGCCATGTCCGGCCTCCTCCTGTGGTGCCTGCTAGGTCGCCATGGCCGCGGGCTCCTTGTCCGTGGCGGCTGGATCTGGGGCCTTGGGGTGGCAGGGAGCTCCTCCTCCTGCAGCTCGGCGGCCTCCACACCCCGGAGCAACACCGTCGCCGGAGGACGTGGTCACCTGCTCTCCTCTGGATCCGGTGAGGAGGGTTGGGGAAGGAGCTCACCACGGCTCCATGCCCTGGATCTGGTGTGAGGGAGGGGGAAGGGAGCTCGCCGTGGTCAGGAGGGAGAGGAAGAGGCGGGCGGCCGGGGCTTCCCGATCTAAATCAAAGTCGAGGGAGGTGGGTGGGTGTGTCAGGAGGAAGGTGAGGGGGAGAGAACGTGACAAGAGGGAGGGGATAAGGGGTGATAGCAATGGCGCACTGGTAGGGGTGCGCCATACGTATAGATAGCAATGGTGCATCTCTTACTGGTGCGCCATTACTAGTTAAAACTAGTAATGGCGCACGGTGGAACAGTGCGCCATTAGTAGTTTTGCAAAAAAAGGAATAAAAAATATAATTAAAAAAAACAACATTAGTGGCGCACTTTCCGACAGGTGCGCCATTACTAGTTATAACTAGTAATGGCGCACTGTGTCTGGATGCGCCATTAGTATGTTTGGACAGGCGCACTAGTTCAAAAAAAATGATACTAATGGCGCACCCTGGGCCAGGTGCGCCATTAGTAGTTTCAACTCTAATGGCATATCAGAAGGTGGTGCGCCATTAGTATATACTAATGGCGCACCACTTGTCTGGTGCGCCATTAGTGTCAATCTCATCTATAGCCCTTTTTCTAGTAGTGCAAGCGCCAACGTCAGCGGCGTCACTCTAAGTCCCGCCAAAGCAAAAACGGCTATTCCGGCACCGGGATAACAACACGCCGGACAGTGCCGAAGATAACAACCTCCAGCAGGATTCAGTGCAGGAGGACGAAGGAGCCAGCCCTCATGAGAGAGCGGCCGACAGAGAGGTTGAGGACGACAACTATATGCCTCCCTCCGAAGACTAGGCAAGCCTCGACGACGACGAATTCGTCGTGCCAGAGGATCCCGTCGAACAAGAGCGTTTCAAACGCGGGCTTATGGCCACGGCAAGTAGCCTCAAGAAAAAATAGCACCAGCTTAGAGCTGACCAAGACTTGCTAGCCGACAGATGGACCGAAGTCCTGGCGGCCGAAGAGTATAAACTAGAGCGCCCCTCCAAGAGCTACCCAAAGCGCAGGCTGCTACCCCAACTTGAGGAGGAAGCAACTAAACCTACATCACCAGCGTACGATGCGCCCGATTGGCCACCCCGTGGCCGCGACAGAGAGGCCTTCAGGCCCTCGACCCAAGCCGCACCCCGGCATCGCTCAAAGCATACCAGAGTACGGGGAGACGCAACAGACCTGCGAGACATATTGGAGAACAAGGCAAGGCAAGCAAGATCGATCTATGGATCACATGGGCGCCCCGCTTCACGTGACGCCAGCCGTGACGTCGGACATGATAAGTACGGCCAGGCAGAATACAACAGACCAAGCTCATCTGAGCTGCGTTGTGATATAGCCCAATATAGGGGCGCCGCACACCCACTATGCTTCACAGACGAAGTAATGGATCATCAAATCCCCGAGGGCTTTAAACCCGTGAACATCGAATCATACGATGGCATAACAGATCCGGCGGTATGGATCGAGGATTATCTCCTTCATATCCACATGGCCTGTGGCGATGATCTACATGCCATCAAATACCTCCCGCTCAAGCTTAAAGGACCAGCTCGACATTGGCTTAACAGCCTGCCAGCAGAGTCAATTAGTAGCTGGGAGGACCTGGAATCCGCATTCCTTGACAACTTCCAGGGCACTTATGTGCGACCACCAGACACCGATGACCTAAGCCACATAATCCAGCAGCCAGAGGAATCGGCCAGGCAATTCTGGACACGGTTCCTAACCAAGAAAAATCAAATAGTCGACTATCCGGACGCCGAGGCCCTTGCTGCCTTCAGGCACAACATCCGAGACGAATGGCTTGCCCGACACCTAGGACAGGAAAAGCCGAAATCTATGGCAGCCCTCACGACACTCATGACCTGCTTCTGTGCGGGCGAAGACAGCTGGCTAGCTCGTAGCAATAACATAACCAAGAGCCCTGGTAATTCGGATACCAAGGACAACAATGGCAGGTCACGTCGCAACAAGCACAAGCGCCGCATTAACGGCGACAATACTGAGGATACGGCAGTCAATGCCGGATTCAGAGGCTCTAAACCCGGTCAGCGGAAGAAGCCATTCAAAAGAAACCCTCCGGGCCCATCCAACTTAGACCGGATACTCGACCGCTCGTGCCAGATACACGGCACCCCCGAACAACCAGCCAACCACACCAACAGGGATTGTTGGGTGTTCAAGCAGGCAGGCAAGTTAAGTGCCGAAACCAGAGACAAGGGGCTACGTAGCGATGACGAGGAGGAGCCCCGACCGCCGAACAACAGAGGACAGAAGGGATTCCCCCCGCAAGTGCGGACGGTGAACATGATATACGCAACCCACATCCCCAAAAGGGAGCAGAAGCGTGCTCTCAAGGACGTCTATGCGTTGGAGCCAGTCGCCCCAAAGTTCAACCCATGGTCCTCCTGCCCGATCACTTTTGATCGAAGGGACCACCCCACTAGCATCCGTCACGGCGGATTCGCCGCATTGGTCCTAGACCCAATTATCGACGGATTTCACCTCACCAGAGTCCTAATGGACGGCGGCAGCAGCCTGAACCTGCTTTATCAGGATACAGTGCGAAAAATGGGTATCGATCCCTCAAGGATTAAACCCACAAATACAACATTTAAAGGCATCATACCAGGTGTAGAAGCCAGCTGTACAGGCTCGGTTACACTCGAAGTGGTCTTCGGATCCCCGGACAATTTCCGAAGTGAAGAGTTAATCTTTGACATAGTACCATTCCGCAGTGGTTATCACGCCATACTCGGACGAACCGCATTTGCAAAATTCAATGCGATGCCGCACTACGCATATCTCAAGCTCAAGATGCCAGGCCCTCGCGGAGTCATCACGGTAAATGGAAACACTGAACGCTCTCTCCGAACGGAGGAGCACACGGCGGCCCTGGCGGCGGAAGTACAGAGCAGCCTCTCAAGGCAGCTCTCCAATCCGGGTATTAAACGTCCGGACAACGTCAAGCGCACCCGAAGCAACCTACAACAGAGCTGGCTGGCACGATCCGAGCAAGCATAGCAGTGCGGCCCCAACCCCAGCCCTCGTCAGATGGTGCTATCGGCACCACGTGTACATAATTACGCTTTGAAAATACCATGGGCATAAGGGGAGGGGCACAACTATGGCACGCCCAGAATGCGGCTCAACCGCACTTAGGGGCTCCCTATTCTGCCGTTTTCTTTTTTATACTTTCAGGACCCAACTATTCTGAAGGCCTGTCTGGCAACACACTCGCCGAACATACGATGCAACAGCCAGGGAGAAAACAAGCCGCGTCAAATGTCCAGGTGGTCTCTATAACGAGCTTAATACCTGTTTTACTTAAAATCCCGCAGCTTGCCCCTGGAGGGGGACATGTCAAATAATCCCATCTCTTGCTTATCGCACTACTTGTATCGTTCTGCTTTTGCAGCAGCCCTTTTTTAATAAACAATACATAGCTCTCATCTATTATTGTACTCATCTATTTTTTATATATACAAATATGTTCAGTTATGACATCTTGCAACCGTACACTTTGGTACGGCCAATACACCAGGGGCTTAAGCACCCCATAACATGGTGTGAGAAGACCGAACACTCTCATGAGTGCGGCACCCCGAACTTATAGCACTATATGCATCGGCTCCGAATCATGTCTGGTCAATAGTTCGGTTTGCCGGCTCCCATGTTTTGGTACCTTACGTTCCGCAATGTTGGCTAAGGTAGCGCTGGGAGAACTACTGCGATTGTGCCTCAGTTGAGCTGGGTTAACACCTCAGTAGAGAAAGCTAAAACTGACCGTCATGATAGTGCGAGAGACCGGTCGCTGTTCATGAGGTTTTTCGAGTCCTTAAAGACTTATGCCGCTTAGAGCGAGGAACCGGACTTATCCGTCCTAGGCATGGATAGCGCCCCGAACTCGGTCTTCCGAATACTAGGGGCTTCGCCGAAATTTAAAATTATAGAATTCTATGGCTAAGTGAGAGTGATAAAGCACTATAAGTCCGACGGCCTGGTTCGTTGTGCTGAACGCCTCCCTAGATGGACCCAAGAATGGGAACAAGAGCGCTCAGGTTTATCCAGAACACCCCAGCACTCGTGGCATGGGGGTCGAAGCCGACGACTTGCATCTCTCAGATTTGATAAACGGCCGCACAGAAGGTAATATTTTAAATTAACAAGCATTGCTTAACGCGTATGAACAAAGTTTTCAGCGTACAAGATAACAGATGCGAGCCTACTCAAAAATTACATCTTTGGAGCATTCGTCCGCTATATGGCGAGCACCCTTCAGGACGCCCTTATAATACATCTCGAGTGTGCGATACTCCTTGCCCGGCGGTGGCGCGTCCGTCAAAAGCTTCTCAGCATCCAACTTGCCCCAGTGCACTTTAGCACGGGCAAGGGCCCGACGGGCACCTTCGATACAGACGAAGTGCTTGTCGACCTCAATCCATGGACACGCGTCCACCAGCCGCCGCACCAGACCGAAGTAGCTCCCAGGCATGGCTCCTCCAGGCCACAGCCGAGCTATGAGGCCCTTCATGGCCTGTTCGGCCACCTTGTGGAGCTCGACCAGCTGCTTCAGCTGGTCGCTCAGTGGCACCGGATGTTCGGCATCAGCATACTGAGACCAGAACACTTTTTCCGTCGAGCTCCCCTCTTCGGCTCGGTAGTATGCGGCGGCATCATACACACTACGGGGCAGATCGGCGAACGCTCCTGGAGAGCTCCGGATTCGGGTAAGTAGCAGATAATGTAGCGACCCAACCTCAGATGGTCAAGTCTTTGTGCTTCCGTGTCATCCCTGGATCGGTAATGCTGACACACACAATACTCGAAGGATTTATAACAGAGTAGCAATCACACACTTATTACATCGAATGTCTCAAAAGAGAACTTATTACAATAATATGGCTTAAGGCCATCTAATGCGATAACAGCGGAAGGCTTAGAAGATAAAGTGAGTCCATCAACTCCAACGACATAGCTGAGCTGCACGGCAACGACCTACGAACCTTACTCCTCGTCTGAAAAGTCTGCAACATAATACGTTGCAGCCCGAGAACGGGTCAGCACATGGAATATGCTGGCAATGTAACACAAAAGAGCAATAACAGAATAATACTACCACTACATGCATATTTGGCTGGTGGAAAGCTCTATGGTTATAGTTTTGCGAAAAGCCAATTTTTCCCTACTACAAAGGAATAAATTTTAATTTAACTATCATGGTGGTTGAAACATCATTTGAGAAGGTAACCCCAACTCAATGATCCCAATTAAAATAGTTACCAACCCAGCAAGATTAATTAGAAGTGTTGAGATACATGCGAATACTCAAGTACTAGATATTCAGAATTGTCCATAACTGGAGACACGGCTAACCATGATTAGATTGTACACTCTGCAGAGGTTTGCGCACTTTTTCCCGCAAGACTCGATCGCCTCCGCTGATTCCTCGCACTACATGATGTTTGAGAAACGGATGACCGAGACACAGTCTTTCAGAAACATTAACTCTCTACTCCGGGCAGACCATACCAAACCTACAAACCCACTACCTGCTGATCCACCTCTTCAAGAGCTTCACGTAACTTACTCAACTATGCTAGAGCCCATAATAGCTTGCGGCTGCACACGGAAGTTTCTAGCATGAATAGACTCAGTTCCCTTTGAGCCTGGGTGGCGGTCCATAGGAGAATCACACGGTAACCCCAGGATTTCCAAAAATAAAACAGGCAATCACTGGATACCCCAGGTGCCTCAATCCACCCAGATGTGTATTAAAGTTGCCACCTTAAGTAAACCATTAATTTAACAATCTCACATCTGTCATGGGAATCACTCAAACCCAATCCACGTCTACGAGCATAGCATGGCAAAATAAGCAACGCGTAGAAGTAACTCCCAAGGGTTTGATAATAAACAGGGCAATAGGTTCTACCTCAGCAACTACTTCCCAAAACCCACATATTAAAGGCATCCTAGTCATGCAATGTTTGAGGATTGAAACTAATGCATAAAAACTAGGTATGAAAAGAGTATGATCAATATGTTACTTGCCTTGCTGACGATCCGTGAATCCTAGAGACTCGTAGTAACACGCTTCGCACTCCGGGAATTCTATCGCAAGCAAACAATAATATATATAAGCAACAATCAAAGATGCACAAGTATAACTCCAAATAAAAGAGTTTGACCGGAGAGTTCAACTTAAGAACTCCGGTTTGCAAAAAGAATCAAATCAAACGGAGCAACGAAACTCAAACGGCAAAAGAAACAAGATCCGTTAACTAATCTGAACTAGGGTCAAATTTTACAGGGATAAAAACTTGTTTGAGTTGATTATTCGGAAAGAAGGCTTCGAGATGAAACTCCAGGCGCTTGAATCGCCTGATTCCGATAAACGAGCGAAAAGATAAACAGGTTCGAACATCGGATGAGAAATCGTGATCAGAATAATCGCGGAATAAATCCGATAAAAGAAAAACGACGAACGGCTAAACGATCGAACGTTCGTTAGCAGAAACTAAACGATGAACACGTTCGTTAAAACGAACGAACGAGCGAACGCTCGCTAAGGAAATCAACCGAAGAATAAAACCGATCTATAAAAAATGAACCAGGGTTTTTCTCAAAAAAAACGAAGGGGGTTTTATTCGGAAAAAACCCGGCGGCTGGGTGGCTACCTCCGGCGAGGTCGTCCGGCAAGGCGGGCGGCTCCGGCGGGGCTCGGCGAGGCGGC
>NC_041393.1:139910646-139918814 GCF_002162155.2 Triticum dicoccoides | reverse complement strand
GGGGTGGTGGTGAGGGCGGCGGGGTGGGGTATTTAAGGAGGGGGGCGGCTCCGGCTTAGGGAAGGGGGCGCCCGGGGAGGAGTCCGGCTTGGACTCCCCTCGGCGTCCGTGCGGCGCACGGCGGCGCGCACGGGGAGGCGGCGGCGAGGCGGGCCGGCCTGGCTGGGCCCTTGGCCCGGTCGGGCGCGGGGGTTTTTAAAAAAAAAACATTCCGCCGACTAGAAAAAAAATCCTAGAAAAATATAAATAAAAATCTAAAAATTCCAAAACAAGTTTTCTTCGTCTAAATAAAATATTTAGAACAAGATGAACTTTTCTTGGCCCCTAAAATGCAATTTTTAAAACATGCAAATTTTTCTAGGGCAAATAAAATTCCAAATAAACTCAAATAAAATCCAAATAATGATTTTTAACATTTTTCCTCCGATATTTCAATTGTTTTGGAGAAGTCATATTATCTCCCCTCATTTATTATTTTAAAATGAAATATTTTCCGAAGAGAAATAATTAAAAATCAAAATCCTCGTCTTCACTATTTGATAAAAATTTCAAATATGAAAATTGGAAATCCCCAACTCTCTCCGAAGGTCCTTGAGTTGCTTAGGATTTCGAGGATTGCAAACGAAAAAGCAATAAAATATGATATGCATGGATGACTTATGTATAACATGCCAAATTGGAAATTTGGGATGTTACAAACCTACCCCCCTTAAGATGAATCTCGCCCTCGAGATTCGGGTTGGCTAGAAAATAGGTGCGGGTGGTCCTTGCGAATATCCTCTTCTCGCTCCCAGGTGGCTTCCTCCTCAGTATGATGACTCCACTGAACTTTGAAAACTTGATCACCTTGTTGCGAGTGACTCGACTATCAAACTCAAGAATCTTTACTGGCTTCTCCTCATAGGTCAGATTATTATCCAGCTGAATCGCCTCCAAAGGTATTGTATCATTCAATGGTATATCGGCCATCTCAGCATGGCACTTCTTCAGCTGTGATACGTGAAACACATCGTGAACTCCTGACAACCCTTCAGGTAACTCCAGCTTGTAGGCAACTTCTCCCATCCGTCCCAAAATACGATACGGTCCTACAAATCTCGGGGCTAACTTTCCCTTAACTCCAAAATGTTTTACTCCCCTCAAAGGTGATACTCGTAAATAAGCTCTGTCTCCAATTTCATAGGTTACTTCCTTGTGTTTTGAATCTGCATAACTCTTCTGTCTGGACTGAGCGATCTTTAGTCTGTCTCTGATCAGTTTAACCTTCTCTTTTGATTCCTTGATCAAATCTGGTCCAAACAATTGACGGTCTCCTACCTCATCCCACATCAATGGTGTTCTACATCTGTGTCCATACAGAGCTTCGAACGGTGCCATCTTCAAACTGGCCTGGTAGCTGTTGTTATAAGAGAACTCCGCGTATGGTAAATTGTCATCCCAACTAGATCCATAATCTAGCGCACATGCTCTTAGCATGTCCTCCAGAATCTGATTGACTCTTTCTGTCTGTCCATCTGTCTGAGGGTGAAAAGCGGTACTGAATTCCAATCGGGTACCCAAGGTCTGGTGTAACTGATGCCAAAACTTTGAAGTAAACTGGGTTCCTCTATCTGATACGATGCTCCTCGGAACTCCATGTAAACATACGATCCTGGTCATATATATCTTGGCCAACTTTGCACTTGTATATGTTGTTTTCACCGGGATGAAGTGAGCTACTTTAGTTAATCGATCCACAACTACCCATATAGAATCATATCCTGCCTTGGTTCTGGGTAATCTGGTAATAAAGTCCATACCAAGTTTGTCCCACTTCCATTCGGGTATTGGCATAGGCTGTAACAGTCCTGCTGGTTTCTGATGCTCTGCCTTCACTCTCTGACATACATCACATACGGCTACATACTCGGCAATATCCTTCTTCATACCAGTCCACCAGAAACGTTCCTTCAAGTCCAAATACATCTTGGTGTTTCCAGGATGAATCGAGTATGGTGAGTCATGGGCCTCCTGAAGTATCAACTTCCTGATCTCCGAATTGTTGGGCACATAAATCCGGTCCTCAAACCACAAGGTATCATGCTCATCCTCGCGAAAACCTTTGGCTTTACCTTCGCCCATCCTCTCTCTTATCTCAACAATCTCTTTGTCCTCCTTCTGAGCTTCTCGAATCTTGTCCAACAATGTCGACTGAACCTCCATTGCTGCAAGAAAGCCTTTTGGAACAATCTCCAACCGAAGTTCCATGATCTCCGCAGCTAACTCTTTTGGCATTCCTTTGCTCACAAGAACATTAGCATAACTTTTCCGGCTCAAGGCGTCTGCTACGATGTTGGCTTTTCCTGGATGATAGTGTAGCTTCATATCGTAATCCTTTATAAGTTCCAACCATCTCCTCTGTCTGAGGTTCAACTCCTTCTGGGTGAAAATGTACTTCAAGCTTTTATGATCCGTGTACACATCACAACGGTTTCCAATAAGATAATGTCTCCAGGTCTTCAGCGCATGCACTACGGCTGCTAACTCCAGATCATGTGTGGCATGGTTCAACTCGTGTGGCTTCAGTTGTCGTGAGGCATACGAAACAACTTTTCCTTCCTGCATAAGCACACATCCAAGTCCCAAGCGAGAGGCGTCACAATACACTTGAAACTCCTTACGTATATCTGGCAAGGTCAGCACTGGGGTTGTAGTCAATCGTTCCTTCAGCTCTTGAAAACTTGTCTCGCAATCCTCCATCCATTTGAACTTAGTATCCTTCTTTAACAATTCAGTCATTGGTTTAGCAATCTTGGAAAAATTCTCAATGAATCTCCGATAATATCCTGCGAGTCCAAGGAAACTGCGGATCTCGCCAACTGAAGTGGGTGCCAACCATTCAGTGACCGACTGAACCTTACTGGGATCCACTGATATACCCTCTCCTGATATAATATGCCCAAGAAATCCAACTTCTTTCAACCAAAACTCACACTTGCTGAATTTGGCGTATAACTGGTGTTCCCTGAGTTTCTCGAGAACCAAACGCAAGTGTTCTGCATGCTCCTCTTCGTTCTTCGAGTATATCATAATATCATCAATAAATACCACAACAAACTTGTCCAAATACTCCATGAACACCTTGTTCATCATACTCATGAAATAGGCAGGGGCGTTAGTCAGTCCAAATGACATGACCGTGTACTCATATAATCCATACCGCGTGGTAAACGTTGTCTTTGGTATATCCTTCTCTCGGATCTTCAACTGATGGTATCCTGATCGTAGATCAATCTTTGAAAACACCTTAGCTCCTTGTAACTGATCAAACAGATCATTAATCATCGGTAAGGGATACTTGTTCTTTATCGTTACTTCATTCAGAGCTCGGTAATCAACGACCATCCTCAGGGATTTATCCTTCTTCTCCACCAAAAGTACTGGGGCTCCCCAAGGTGATGAACTTCTACGAATGTAACCTTTCTCCAACAACTCTTTGATCTGCTTCTTAATTTGCTCCAGGTCATTTGCTGGCATCCGATAGGGTCTCTTGGATATCGGCCCTGTACCTGGCAATAGCTCTGTCAAAAACTCGATGTCTCTATCCGGTGGCATACCTGGTAACTCTTCGGGGAAAACATCCGGAAAATCCTTTACTACAGGTACTTCCTCCTGTACAACTCCTGTGAGGGCGTTTACTTGGCTCCTCCTAGGCACATGCCTAGATACATACTTAATCCTTTTTCCCTCCGGGGTGGTAAGGTAAATTGACTTACTAGCACAGTCAATACATCCTCCATACTTCGACATCCAGTCCATTCCTAATATCACATCCAATCCTTGCGACTCCAAGATAATTAGGTCAGACGGAAATACATGTGTGCCAATGATTAGGGGTATCTGGGTGCACCAACTGCTAGCCATGTACTCTGCTCCAGGCGAGCTTACTAAAAGGGGTGTCCTAAGGGTTTGGGTTGGTAACTTGAACTTTTCCACAAATCCCCTTGATATGTATGAATGCGATGTACCAGTATCGAAAAGAACAATTGCGGTAAATGACTGAACCAAAAACTTACCTATTACCGCGTCCGGCTGCTCTTTAACTTCCTCCACGTTAACATGGTTCACTTGTCCTTTGTTGAATGGATTGGGCTTCTTCCCAGCGCTCCCATTTCCGTTTCCATTCTTTCCTTCAGAGCAGTCATTGGCATAGTGCCCGGTCTTCCCGCACTTGTAGCAAACAACTTGACTTAAGTCCCTCTTTGCGGGTGTAGATGGGTTAGAGCGATTCTGATTATTGTTGGCTCCATTCCCACTCCCGTTCTTCGCACCATTATGGTTATGCGATCCTCCTCCAACATGGTTATGACCTCCATGGTTATGAACAAGTCCTCCCGAGTTCAGGGTTAAACGAGGCTTCTGGTGAGCTCCTGAGTTGTATTTGCCTTGTCCATACTTCCTCTTACGATTCTCAATCTGCTGCTGCTTTCCTTCAATCATTAGGGCCTTATCTAACAACTCCTGGTAGTTGTTAAAGGTTGCTACCATCAACTGCATACTCATCTCATCATTCAGCCCTTCCATAAACTTCTCCTGCTTCGCGGCATCTGTGGCCACATCATCAGGGGCATAAATGTGATAACTTGCTAAACTCATCCACGTACTGGCCAATAGTACGGTTCCCCTGGCGTAGATTGCGAAACTCACACTTTTTCATCTGCATAGCTCCAGTCGAGACATGGGCAGTACGAAAAGCCTGCTGAAACTGAGCCCATGTGACAGTGTCGATAGGATAGGTGGCTGTGAAATTCTCCCACCATGCTGCTGCAGGTCCTTCCAGTTGGTGTGCGGCAAAACACACCTTCTCAGCATCTGTGCATCCTGAGGTGGTTAACTCCCTTCCAATACGATGTAGCCAATCATCTGCAACTATTGGCTCGATGCTACTGGAGAACACCGGCGGCTGTAACCTTAAGAAACGGGCGAGGTTATCCACTGGCGGCGGGTTGTTGTTGGCATTGTTGTTATTGGCATTGCCCTGGTTCTGAACTAGCAATTGCATCAAGGCATTCTGCTGCTGGATCAACTGCGTGATCTCCGGTGGAAAAACAAAATCGGGGTCTCTTCTCGGAGGCATCTGATGGGTTTAGATGGAAGAGATTAGAATAGAAAAAGATCTAGGAGAGAAACACTACCCATATGTATATGAGGCAAACACAAGCATTCATTCAATCAAGCAAGCAAGGGCATACAAAACGGTCTAGGACTATTGCAAAAGTGCTCACTACTACTAGTTACATGGGGGAATACTATTATTATATGGTGGTCATCTAGAAATTTTGATCGGTGGAAGACTCCATGATGTCTGCTCCAGCTTCATCTTCGTAGTCATCATCACTTGAATCTAAATCGGTGTCGTTGATGATGATGTAGTTGTCCGGACAAATGGGGTCTCCGTCATCTTCTCTCGGAACTGGTCCTCCCATGAAAATTCCGATCTTCTCGACTAGGTTGTCATTCTTCTCCAATAGGGTCTTGATTTCCTCCTCATATCCATCGCGTGTGAACTTAAGTTCTTCCTCCAGCTTGATGATCCTAGTTTTTGCCTTCTTCAACTCGATCATGTCTGCGCACATCTGGTTCTCCTGTCGTCGAATGTGCTGGTTTTGCTCCTGGATAAAGGCTGCGACAGATCTATCCTTCCTAGTGCTGATTATCTCCCATTGTTCATCTCGGCGCCCACATATTTGATAGGTGGTGTCCTCAAGGTCCTTGTTGTAGATTTCTCCAATGTGTCCCATGGTAATATGAGCTGCCATACTCTTGCCAAGGCTCCAAGTGGGTGCTTCGAAAGAAAACTCTATGGGTTTAGAATTTGGCGAGAACGTTCTTCCTGGAACTCGTACTTGAATCATCCAGCGCTCTTCTTCTGGTAGAGTGGCGTTGTACGTCCCGGTGAAGCTTGGTATTCAAATATTCAAGTACCTAGTGACTTCCTTCAAGTGGCATCCAAAAGGTGAGTCTTCATCTGGTTGTGCAAACTTGTTCTTCATCTCCTTCATCCTAAAGAGTGGAAAAAGAAGAGGAGTCAGAAATGAGAAGAGAAGAGTGACCTATGGTTTATCTTAGTGGTCGTGTCCTACACTCAGCGTGTGCTCTGATACCATCTTGTAGCGACCCGGCCTCAGATGGTCAAGTCTCTGTGCTTCTGTGTCATCCCTGGATCGGTAATGCTGACACACACAGTACCCGAAGGATTTATAACAGAGTAACAATCACACACTTATTACATCGAATGTCTCAAAAGAGAACTTATTACAATAACATGGCTTAAGGCCATCTAATGCGATAACAGCGGAAGGCTTGGAAGATAAAGTGAGTCCATTAACTCCAACGGCATAGCTGAGCTGCACGGCAACGACCTACGAACCTTACTCCTCGTCTGAAAAGTCTGCAACATAATACATTGCAGCCCGAGAATGGGTCAGCACATGGAATATGCTGGCAATGTAACACAAAAGAGCAATAACAGAATAATACTACCACTACATGCATATTTGGTTGGTGGAAAGCTCTATAGTTACAGTTTTGCGAAAAGCCAATTTTTCCCTACTACAAAGGAATAAATTTTAATTTAACTATCATGGTGGTTGAAACATCATTTGAGAAGGTAACCCCAACTCAATGATCCCAATTAAAATAGTTAACAACCCAGCAAGATTAATTAGAAGTGTTGAGATACATGCGAATACTCAAGTACTAGATACTCAGAATTGTCCATAACCGGGGACATGGCTAACCATGATTAGATTGTACACTCTGCATAGGTTTGCGCACTTTTCCCTGCAAGACTCGGTCGCCTCCGCTGATTCCTCGCACTACATGATGTTTGAGAAACGGATGACCGAGACATAGTCTTTCAGAAACATTAACTCTCTACTCCGGGCAGACCATACCAAACCTACAAACCCACTACCTGCTGATCCACCTCTTCAAGAGCTTCACATAACTTACTCAACTATGCTAGAGCCCATAATAGCTTGCGGCTGCACACGGAAGTTTCTAGCATGAATAGACTCAGTTCCCTTTGAGCCTGGGTGGCGGTCCATAGGAGAATCACACGGTAACCCCAGGATTTCCAAAAATAAAACAGGCAATCACTGGATACCCCAGGTGCCTCAATCCACCCAGATGTGTATTAAAGTTGCCACCTTAAGTAAACCATTAATTTAACAATCTCACATCTATCATGGGAATCACTCAAACCCAATCCACGCCTACGAGCATAGCATGGCAAAATAAGCAACGCGTAGATGTAACTCCCAAGGGTTTGATAATAAACAGGGCAATAGGTTCTACCTCAGCAACTACTTCCCAAAACCCACATATTAAAGGCATCCAAGTCATGCAATGTTTGAGGATTGAAACTAATGCATAAAAACTGGGTATGAAAAGAGTATGATCAATATGTTACTTGCCTTGCTGACGATCCGTGAATCCTAGAGACTCGTAGTAACACGCTTCGCACTACGGGAATTCTATCGCAAGCAAACAATAACATATATAAGCAACAATCAAAGATGCACAAGTAGAACTCCAAATAAAAGAGTTTGACCGGAGAGTTCAACTTAAGAACTCCGGTTTGCAAAAAGAATCAAATCAAACGGAGCAACGAAACTCAAACGGCAAAAGAAACAAGATCCGTTAACTAATCTGAACTAGGGTCAAATTTTACAGAGATAAAAACTTGTTTGAGTTGATTATTCGGAAAGAAGGTTTCGAGATGAAACTCCAGGCGCTTGAATCGCCTGATTCCGATAAACGAGCGAAAAGATAAACAGGTTCGAACATCGGATCAGAAATCGCGGAATAAATCCGATAAAAGAAAAACGACGAATGGCTAAACGATCGAACGTTCGTTAGCAGAAACTAAACGATGAACACGTTCGTTAAAACGAACGAACGAGCGAACGCTCGCTAAGAAAATCAACCGAAGAATAAAACCGATCTATAAAAAAATGAACCAGGGTTTTTCTCAAAAAAAACAAAAGGGGGTTTTATTCGGAAAAAACCCGGCGGCGGGGTGGCTACCTCCGGTGAGGTCGTCCGGCAAGGTGGGCGGCTCCGACGGGGCTCGGCGAGGCGGCGGCGATGGCGCGGAAGACAGCGGCGGCGGCTCGGGCAGGGCG
>NC_041393.1:139905855-139910083 GCF_002162155.2 Triticum dicoccoides | reverse complement strand
TGGGCCCTTGGCCCGGTCGGGCGCGGGGGTTTTTAAAAAAAAAACATTCCGCCGACTAGAAAAAAAATCCTAGAAAAATATAAATAAAAATCTAAAAATTCCAAAACAAGTTTTCTCCATCTAAATAAAATATTTAGAACAAGATGAACTTTTTTTGGCCCCTAAAATGCAATTTTTAAAACATGCAAATTTTTCTAGGGCAAATAAAATTCCAAATAAACTCAAATAAAATCCAAATAATGATTTTTAACATATTTCCTCCGATATTTCAATTGTTTTGGAGAAGTCATATTATCTCCCCTCATTTATTATTTTAAAATGAAATATTTTCCGAAGAGAAATAATTAAAAATCAAAATCCTCGTCTTCACTATTTGATAAAAATTTCAAATATGAAAATTGAAAAATCCCCAACTCTCTCCGAAGGTCCTTGAGTTGCTTAGGATTTCGAGGATTGCAAACGAAAAAGCAATAAAATATGATATGCATGGATGACCTATGTATAACATGCCAAATTAGAAATTTGGGATGTTACAGATAATTAACTTTTATATTCTTGCTTTGCATAAAGAATGCCTTACCCGCCGCTATCTTCTTCATCGCCTCGATCTCCTGGAGGGCCTTCTGGGCTTCGGCCTTAGTGTTTTTGGCACTCTCAAGAGCCAAGGCGAGCTCGGACTCTTGAGTCTTCGAGTCACGCTCCAAACTCTCGTGTTTTTCCACGAGAGCCTGGAGCTCTTGCCGCACCTCCGCCACCCGCGCCTCCTGCTTCTCTCGCTCGGTGCGCTCCAGGGCCGCACTATTCTCGGCCTTGGAGACCGCCTCCTTCAGGGTCGCCACCTCGGCTGTGGCCCCTGCAACATTTAAGTTGGTCCTGTCATTATTTGCAACCAAGTATTTCTATATACATTTACATGCGGTATTACATACCCTCCTTGTCCTCGAGCTGCTTCTTGGCACGGCCGAGCTCGTTCTCGGACCGCTCGATGTTCTCCTTCAAGGCATTGACCTCCGCAGTCAGTGCGGCACAGGTCAGCAGCGCAGCCTGCATTCCCATATTGACATATTTTTATTAGACTCCTGCGTATATCTTTATAGATCCTCAGCTCGGCTTTTCTTTCCGAACGCCGAACTGAGCATCAGGGGCTACTGTCTATGCGGTAATATTTTTTATATATGTTTTTTAACACATACCTCAAAGCCTGTTAACAGACTTGTACAGGCTTCCGTCAGCCCGCTCTTGGCGGACTGAACCTTTTGAATCACCGCACTCATAACAGTGCGGTGTTCCTCGTCGATGGAGGCGCCGTTAAGCGCCTCCAGCAAATTGTCCGGCGCCTCCGGATGGACGGAGGTCGCCGGCGTCGAAGGCTTGCCCTTCTTATGAGGGCGCCGCCTATCGAACTCTAGAACCGTTGGTGGTTCCGGAGCAGTGTCCGGCCCGGGGCCGGACTTAGACCCCTCTGGGACTTTATCCCCTTTGGGCCTGGAATCCGGGAGGTCGCCTTGAGGCGCCTCCAGGACCACCTCCTCCTGGTTCGGTCCCCTTCGGGACCCCACCTCAGCGTCATCCACAGGGAGAGGGTAGGAGGCCGTCGGAAGTGAAGCGCTGTTCACATCCAACGGATTCAGGGAGCCGCTCGACGAATCGCCGAGCTGAGCTCTGGGCGGGCTGCATGATTAAATTCGGCGTTAGACATTACCGAATAATAGAGGAGCGCCATGAGTCATTCGGGTAACCGGACACTTACGATTTTGCCAGGGGCTTGACCCTGGATGGCCATTCCTCCCCGCCGTCTTCGGCATCGGAGGCGTAGTCCGGCAGAAGGGTCTTCCCCTTCTTGGACCCTCCGGCCTCCCCAGTTGGGGCGGCCTTTCTTTTCTTTCCTCCCCCCGTTGGAGGGGGAGAGGCTTCTTCTTCTTCTTCTTCTCCCTCCTCCTCGTCTTCGGAGGCGGAGGGTGCGTCGGGGTTGTCGGGCGAATCCGACACCACCAGGCGCATGCAATTTCAAAAAATTTCCTACGCTCACGCAAGATCTATTTAGGAGATGCATAGCAACGAGGGGGGAGAGTGTGTCCACGTACCCTCGTAGACCGAAAGTGAAAGCGTTAACTTAACGCGGTTGATGTAGTCGAATGTCTTCTCGAATCAACCGATCAAGTACCGAATGTACGACACCTCTGAGTTCTGCACACGTTCAGCTCGATGGGGTCCCTCGAACTCTTGATCAGCAGAGTGTCGATGGATTCGATGAGTTCCATCAGCACGACGACGTGATGACAGTGTTGGTGAAGTGATCTGCGCAGGGCTTCGCCTAAGCACTACAACGATATGACCGGAGGAGTAAACGATGGAGGGGGGCACAACTTTATTATTGCCTCTAGGGCATATTTCCTTCAATTAGGATTCAGGTCCTTGACTTTAAACGCTTGCTCGCATTTTTTAGGTTTATTTTAGGTTTTTTAATGACGTTTTGTTCAGTAAGAGATGATGTTCATCGACTACTACAAAGCACATGGGATGACTTCATGAATATCGCTCATAAGCACATGGGATGACTTCATCATTATCGTTCATAAGGCTGCTCCCGTATTTCCTGATCCACGCCATTTTATATAAACGAGCCCAAATTTTTTATTGCACATGTCTTTTTTTTCTAAAAGTCCTAAGGTCATATATTAATTATTGTCCTTACAAAACGTTCTAACGGAAGAATAAAATTACATTACATTTTTTGGGGGTGCTCAAGTATTTTTCCTTGTGCATCCACCGGCTACCTGTCGTGATCATAGCTCGAGTGACCATGATATGCAAGAAAATAGACGCCCTGAAGAAATAAATGCAGAAAAGGGCTTGTAGAAACTTTGAAAACAATAAAAACATGGATACATCGGTAACAACACCGACTGGATCCCCAAAAATCTGACAGAAACACAACTCCGCAGCCCTTTACCGGCATAAGCACACCAACAAAACGAGACAAAGGTGGACAAGACATTATTCCTACACTAGGCAACTGCCACCGTCTCACCGCCCCAAACCAGACATGAAGACTTTCTAAAGAAAACCCAAGACAAATCACCCATGCCGCTACACACCAGATCCGAGTCTAATGTCAAGATTGGTATCGTCCAGGACCATGCACCACACCATCTTCTCCAGATCATCGGTGTTGCTGGTGAGCATCCTTTGCAGACCGCACCTCGGCCACTCATCTCTGTCGCGGACCCACAACATCCACCAAGTGCGTTATGGGTAACAGGTGGGACCGATACCGAGCACATTGTGGACTCTGCTTCAAGCCCATGCATTGCGCGGAGGTTGCAACGTGGCGGGGATAAGTGTCACTTGTCCATCTTGCTCGATTTCTTCGTAGGTGTGTTTTAGGCATCTTTGATCAGCTGAAATCCAATTTAACAAAAGACCTTGCAAACTAAATGCAGCTCAGACGATTAGCTTTTTATGGTGAAAATCATTCTATTAGGATTCAAGTCCTGTACTTAAAACGCTTGCTCGCATTTTCTAGATTTATTTCAGGTTTTTGCTGATGTTTTGTTTAGTAAGAGATGATGTTTTCATCGACTACTACAAAGCACATGGGATGACTTCGTCAATATCATTCATAAGGCTGCTCCCGTATTTCTTGATGTATGCCATTTTGTATAAACGAGCCCAAATTTTTACTTCACATGCCTCTTTTTTTAAAAGGTCTAAGGTCATATGTTATTTATTGTCCTTACAAACATGTCCTTACAAAAGAATAAAATTACATTATATTTTTTGGGGATGCTGAAGTATTTTTTTCTCGTGCATCCACTGGCTACCTGCCATGATCGTAGCTCGAGTGACCGTGATATGCAAGCAAATAGACGCCCCAAAGAAATAAATGCAGAAAAGGGCTTGTAGAAAATTTGAGAACAATAAAAACACGGATCCACCGGTAACAACACCGACTGGATCACGGAAAACCTGACGGGAACACAACTCCACAACCCTGTACCGGCAATAAGCACACCAACGAAACGGGACAAAGGTGGGCAGGACATTATTCCTACACTAGACAAGCGCCACCGTCTCACCGCCCCAAACCAGACACTAAGACTTTCTAAAGAAACCCCAAGACAAATCACCCATGCCGGTACACACCAGATCTGAGTCTGATGTCAAGATTGGAGCCGTCTGGGAGGACCATGCACCACACCATCTTCTCCAGATCATTGGTTGCAGA
>NC_041393.1:139889310-139905420 GCF_002162155.2 Triticum dicoccoides | reverse complement strand
TAGGGTTTCAACCGACCGCTTGACCCTCTCTCACGAAGCTGTTTTGGAATTTAATTTCACATGTCACAGATCACGACTAAATAACAACTCATCATTATACTCCCACCGTTCCTAAATATAAGTCTTTCTACATATTTCACTATGGACTACATACGATGTATATAGATGCAGCATAGAGTGTATATTCACTCATTTTGCCCCATATTGTGTCTCTTATTGGAAACTCTAAAAAAGACTTATATTTAGGAACGGATTTAGGAACGGAGGGAGTATATTATATTAAATGCAAAACTAGTCACTCAACCATGAACGGGAGCACCGGTAAGTTACTGCAATTTACTAATTTTTGTTATTTTATTTCTTCACGCAACTGTATCAGTGCTTTATTAAGAAACTGGTTCGGGCAGTTCGCTGTCACAAGCCTAGTAGGATCGCTAAAATGGCCATGCAATACCTAATGGTGGAGTGTTGCTGGCTTCAGTTTTTCATTGTGTCGCTACATTCAGGCTTTGCCTGCAGATCCGAAGAGGCGCATCTTCTCTGCTACAACAGCTTTCATTGCTTCCTTGGCAGACTCCATGACCTGAACCAGGTCTTTTTCTGGCTTCTTGAGTGACTGCAGGTAGCTGTTGCGGACCTCCGTATTCACGTTGAATTTCCTCGCCCCCAAATCTATGCACTCCTGCTCCACAAGTTGGTTACACGTTATTATCACTTGCACAACAACATTTCAAATATGACAGTAGTTAATAATAAGACCAATTTCATCAACTGACAAGCTCTAGTATAATTATTTCGCAAAAGGAAGCGTTTTACCGATTCTTTGCAAAACTATGAAGCTGATATAGACACAGAAACTCTAGCCCTCCAGCATTTTTAACCTTGTCGTTGAATTATTTTATGCAGTGCAACCATGATTGATGATTGTCTTATGGAGGGCAACGATTGCTCCCCAATTCTCCTATAACCTGAACCTTTCAGGATATAAGTTGGTGTGGGGAAACTCAACAATATCGCAGTATCAAGCTAAAACGGTTTCAATTTGTAGGACAGGAAAGAAACCTCATCCTTTGGTGCACACTAACCGATGAAGCTCAACCCTCTCTCGAACTGAGCTATTTCCGCTTTTTCTAACAAAAAGTTCGAGTAGTTCAGTGAAAAAACAGTCAAGCTTTCTTCCATCCTTCCTAGCTCCTCGAGCTTGCACCCGCTCGATGCCTTTTTCATTGTTCGCTCTGAGGTAGACTACTGCAAAAAAAAAAAAGGGCAACCTGGTGCATGTAGCTCCCGCTTGCGCAGGGTCCAGGGAAGGGTCCGACCACTTTGGGTCTATAGTACGCAGCCTTTCCCTACATTTCTGTAAGAGGCTGTTTCCAGGACTTGAACCCATGACCTCATGGTTACAAGGCAGTAGCTTTACCACTGCGCCAAGGCTCCCCTTCAGGTAGACTACTGCAACAAGGTACAAATTCGCTGATCTTAATAAAGAAGGAAACAGTTTATCAAACCTTTACAAGTTCATGAGGGAGGCCAGATGCTCCATGAAGTACCAAGCTAACTCCTTTCTTCATAGTTAATGCACGAAGTTCCTGTCATCGTTTCAGTGAAAAAAATACTGAGTTCATTACTCAAAAGAAGTCGCTTGCAAAAGCACAAACTTGCTTGGTAATCCTTTACAAAATACTTCACGAGCCGTTGGAAAAAAAAATCACTCTACAACTGTTATGACCGGTTTGGTCTATACCAGGAAGAGTTCCACCGGGCATTAGTATTAGGGGCTTGACCCACAAGTTATCTTAGGCAAGTTATCTTAGGCTAAAGTTATAAATACTAGTTGTAAGACATCGTTTGAGATCAAGCAATAAAGATATTATCATCTTCTGTTGCCCGGCTCCCTGAGGAGCCGGAACCCTAGCCGCCACCAGCCAACCGCCGCCGCACCTAAACCCTAGCCGCGACGGCGCCTCATCGCCGGCGCGCCCGCTCCAGCCCTCGTCTCCCTCCTCCCTGCCCATACAATCTACGCCGAAGGCCCGGTAGGAACCCTAGTCCTACCAATTTGGTATCAGATACCCGGGTTTCGACCATGTCTTCTCCACCGCCACCACCACCACCGCCGCCCGTCAACTCCACCACCGCCGCTGCCGCCAACTCCTCCACCGCCGCCGCCTCTGCGCCGGGCGCCACGGCCTCGCTCCTGGCGGGCATCACGGCGTCGCTCTCGGCGCCGCCCCTCCAGGCACCCGGCACCGTGCCGGGCCACGGGCGGCCACCAGCCCCCATCCAACCTACGCCGCCGCCATCACCTCCTCCGCAGACGCAGCAGTTCACACCGGAGGCAATGGCCGGCGTCCTCACCGACCTCGTCGCCGCGGTCCAGGGCATCCGCCTCTACCTGGCAAGTCCATACGGGCCGCCGCCACCAATCCATCCAGCCATGGCCACGAGTCAGCAGGCGCTGCCATGGTATTCGGTACCGGGGGCCGTCACCGGAGGCTACCCGGCGCTCCCCGCCCAGGCGGCCGCACCGCCGCTTTGGCCACAATGGCCGCCGCAGCTTGCGACGGCAACCGCGCCACTCGCCGCCCCCACGGGCGGCAGTGGCCCACCTGGACCGCGCCGGCCGCGCCGTCTCCCGCCGCGCCATCCCTTCCAGCGGGCCCGGAGCAGGTTCCTCCACCGCCCCCGCCCAGCCCTAACATGGGCCGGTCGTCGCCGAGCGGGCTTCCGATCCAGGAGGTCCGCTTCCCGTCGTCACCATCACCACCGGGCACTACGCCGGGCCTTCCACCATGGACCGCGCACCATCATCCGCCCTCCGCACCGCCGAGGCAGTGGGCCAGGGCGTGCCACACCAGCAGCCATCCCGGCTCGCCAAGATCGACTTCGCCACATACGACGGCTCCGACGACCCGCTTAACTGGCTCAACCAGTGTGATCAGTTCTTCCGCGTACAGCGCACGCCCGCGTCGGAGCGCACTTGGCTGGCTTCCTACCATCTCCGCGGGGCCGCCAGACATGGTACTACGCCCTCGAGCAGGACGAGGGCGGCAATGCCCCCGTGGGATCGTTTCCGGGAGCTGTGCCTTCTTCGTTTCGGGCCACCGGTCCGCGGGAGCCGCCTGGCCGAGTTGGGCCGCCTGCCGTTCACCTCCACGGTGCAAGACTTCGCCGACCGCTTCCAGGCCCTGGCGTGCCACGCGCCCAGTGTGACGGCCTTACACCGGGCGGAGCTTTTCATCGGTGGCCTTCCCGACCACATCCGCGTGGACGTCGAGATGAAGGGGCCCCAAGACCTTCAGACGGCCATGTACTATGCCCGGGCATTCGAGCAACGCGCCCAGGCCTTGACGCGTCCATCCGCGCCACGTGGGGGCCGATAGCCTACTCGGCCGTCTCCAGCAGCACCGACACCGTCCACTGCCGCCCAGGCGGCCACCCCGGCTCCGACGCGGCCGTTTAGGCGCCTCACTCAGGCAGAACAGCTGGAACGCCGGCGCCTGGGTTTGTGCTTCAACTGTGATGCGCCCTATGCACCTGGCCATGTCTGTCCCCGCCTCTTCTACTTGGAGACGTCAGACGAGACGGGCAAGGAGACACTGGAGGATGGCCTCGGCGACCCAGCCCTTGCGGAGACCGCAGCGGCGCCCGCGCCCGCCCCGGCCACCGCCCTCGTGGTGTCCCTACACGCGCTGGCCGGTATCCGTGATGAACGGATAATGCTCTTACCGGTCATGATCCAGGGCGAGCGCCTTGTGGCCCTAGTGGACACAGGATCCACACATAACTTCCTGCCGGCGACCACCATGCGGCGCCTTGCATTACAACCCACCGGCGGCGAGCAGTTGCGAGTCACAGTCGCTAATGGCGACCGTCTCCACTGCCACGAGCTCGCCCGTGACGTGCCCATCACTATCGGCGGCGAGCACTTCTCCATCACCTGCGCCGGCATCGACTTGGGCTGCTTCGACTTCATCCTAGGCGTTGACTTCTTGCGCACTCTTGGTCCTATTCTCTGGGATTTCGATGCGCTGACGATGACCTTCTGGCGGTTGGTCCGCTGCATTCAGTGGGACGGCATTGGGGGTGCCGCACCCACACCACCCCTCCAACTGGCCACGACCACCGCCACGGCCGAGCACCCACTTTTGGAGAGTCTCCTACAGCAGCATGATGACATCTTCACCGAGCCACAGGAGCTGCCGCCCGCCCGCACGTATGATCACCGTATACATCTTCTGCCAGGCTCCGCGCCGGTGGCGGTCCGCCCTTACCGCTATCCGCAGTTGCAGAAGGATGAGTTGGAGCGGCAGTGTGCCCTCATGCTCGCGGCAGGCATCATCCGGCTCTCCACTTCGCCGTTCACTGCGCCGGTGCTTCTCGTTCGCAAGTCAGACGGCACATGGCGTTTCTGCATCGACTACCGTGCCCTTAATGCTATCACACTTAAGGACAAGTTCCCTATTCCGGTGGTCGACGAGCTCCTCGATGAGCTACACGGGGCACGCTTCTTCACCAAGCTTGACCTTCGGTCGGGGTACCACCAGGTGCGCATGCACCCGGATGACATCGCCAAGACGGCGTTTCGGACTCATCACGGCCACTTCGAGTTCTTGGTGATGCCCTTTGGCCTCACCAACGCCCCGGCGACCTTCCAGGCTCTGATGAACGACATCCTCAGGCCCCACTTACGCCGGTTTGTGCTCGTTTTCTTTGATGATATTCTAATCTACAGTGCGTCTTGGGCCGAGCATCTCCAGCACGTCGCCATCGTCTTCAACGAGCTTCGAGCGCACCACCTCCACCTTAAGCGCTCGAAGTGCTCGTTCGGGACGCCTTCGGTGGCATACTTGGGCCCCGTCATCTCCGCCGACGGGGTGGCTATGGACGCCGACAAGGTGGCAGCCGTCTCCGCCTGGCCGACGCCTCACTCGCCGCGGGCTCTCCGCGGGTTCCTCGGCCTCGCCGGCTACTACCGGAAATTTATTCGGGAGTTCGGGCTCATCGCGGCGCCCCTCACACGGTTGCTTCGCCGCGACGCTTTCGCCTGGGACGATGAGGCGACGACGGCGTTCGAGGCCCTCAAGGGGGCCCTCACGACGGGCCCCGTCCTCCAGATGCCCGACTTCGGCCGCCCGTTCGTGGTGGACTGTGACGCCTCGGGCGCAGGGTTCGGCGCCGTGCTTCATCAGGGCGATGGGCCCCTCGCCTTCTTCAGCCGGCCTTTCGCTCCGCGTCACCTTAAGCTGGCGGCATACGAGCGGCAGCTCATTGGCCTTGTACAGGTCGTTCGTCATTGGCGGCCGTACTTGTGGGGCCGGTCCTTCCTCATTCGCACTGACCACTACAGCCTGAAGTTCTTGCTGGATCAACGGTTGTCGACCGTGCCGCAGCACCAGTGGATCAGCAAGCTCTTCGGCTTCGACTTCTCCGTCGAGTATCGGCCGGGCCGCCTTAACACCATGGCCGACGCGCTGTCCCGTCGCGACTCCGACCTCGCTTCCTCCGCCGACGAGTCCGCCGGGGCGGCCCTGTGCATCCGCTCTGGGCCGACGTTCGGCCTCTTCGCCGACATTCGCCGCGCCACTGCGACGGCCGACGACGCCGTCCGCCTTCAACAGCAGCTCACCGCCGGCGACCTGGAGGAGCCTTGGCGCTTCTCTGACGGACTACTCCTACATGGGCGCCGGGTCTTTGTTCCGGCGCATGATGATCTCCGTCACCAGGTGTTACAGCTCGCCCACTCGGCGGGTCATGAGGGTATGCAGAAAACCCTCCATCGTCTTCGCGCCGACTTCTACATCCCTGGCGATCGCGCCCTGGTCCGCGACTGGGTTCGGTCTTGTCAGACATGCCAGCGCAACAAGACAGAGACCCTAAGGCCGGCCGGGTTACTCCAGCCCTTGGAGGTGCCATCTCAGGTCTGGGCGGATATATCCATGGACTTCATTGAGGGCCTTCCCAAGGTGGGTGGCAAGTCGGTCATCCTCACGGTGGTCGACCGCTTTTCCAAATACGCCCACTTCATCGCGCTCGGCCATCCATACACGGCGGCGTCAGTGGCCCGAGCCTTCTTCGACGGCATCGTCCGTCTACACGGGTTCCCTGCTTCGATCGTCAGTGATCGGGACCCAGTTTTCACGGGCCATGTCTGGCGCGACCTCTTCAGGATGGCAGGTGTCCAGCTCCGCCTGAGTACGGCGTTCCATCCTCAGACGGACGGACAGTCCGAGGTGGTTAACAAGGTCATTGCCATGTATTTGCGTTGTGTGACAGGTGATCGGCCTCGCGCTTGGGTGGACTGGCTTTCTTGGGCGGAGTACTGCTACAACACCTCTTATCACTCCGCCCTGCGCGCTACGCCATTTGAGGTGGTCTATGGTCGACCACCCCCACCTATCCTTCCGGTGGATCCGGAGACAGCTCGGACGGAGGTTGCGGGTGAACTCATCCGCACTCGTGACGAGATGCTTGCTGAGGTTCGTCAGCGTCTCCTTCAGGCCCAGCAGCTGGCCAAGCACTACTACGACGATCATCATCGCGAGGCGGAGTTCGCGGTGGGTGATTGGGTGTGGCTGCGTCTTCTCCACCGCTCTACGCAGTCACTCGACCCGCGAGCAAAGCGCAAGCTCGGTCCTCGCTACGCCGGGCCCTTCCCTATCTTGGAGCGCATTGGGAAGGTGGCCTATCGTCTTCAGCTTCCAGCACGCGCTCGCATCCACGACGTCTTCCATGTGGGGCTGCTCAAGCCTTTCCGTGGCGAGCCACCGGCGGCTCCTCCGGCGCTTCCTCCCATCGCCGATGGTCGCATTCTTCCAGAGCCAGCCAAGGTGTTGTAGGCACAGCTCCGTCGTGGCGTCTGGTTCATCCTCGTTCAGTGGACAGGCCTTCCGGAGGAGGAGGCTACTTGGGAGCAGCGTGAAGAATTCCGCCAACACTATCCAGATTTTCAGCTCGAGGACGAGCTGTTTGCGCACGCGGGGAGAGATGTTATGACCGGTTTGGTCTATACCAGGAAGAGTTCCACCGGGCATTAGTATTAGGGGCTTGACCCACAGGTTATCTTAGGCAAGTTATTTTAGGCAAGTTATCTTAGGCTAAAGTTATAAATACTAGTTGTAAGACATCGTTTGAGATCAAGCAATAAAGATATTATCATCTTCTGTTGCCCGGCTCCCTGAGGAGCCGGAACCCTAGCCGCCACCAGCCAACCGCCGCCGCACCTAAACCCTAGCCGCGACGGCGCCTCATCGCCGGCGTGCCCGCTCCAGCCCTCGTCTCCCTCCTCCCTGCCCATACAATCTACGCCGAAGGCCCGGTAGGAACCCTAGTCCTACCAACAACCCTGAACTATTGCAGAAGTTCATTTTTCAACCTTAAACTCGAAAACCAGAAAACCAGCTGTTTTTAACCTTGAATTGTTGAATATGTTTGCTTTACTGGTTTACCCCCTTGGTCCTATTCCAAGCGGTTTGAGCTGACTCAAACAACTCATGGCAGACACATGGCATCACATATACGCATTAGCACCTTGTCATGTTAACAGATTAAGTAAAACATAAAAAAAGACAGAGAAGGATCATACTTTTTTGGAAAAAGCTTAACAAATTTAGAAAAAAAAAATCAGAAAATCAGAAAACAGGGTAAAAGATCTGTTAACACACACATAATCTGAAAGATCAAACAAAGATTTTCATAGCTGTTCTGTCAAACCTTTAGCAAGTCAAGTCTCAAGTTCGGTCCACTGGGAGGATATTTTCCGTGAACATTCCCAATGCATACTGCTAATGCATCAATACCAGTTTCATCAATAAACTGCTCAGCCTGAAAATATGTAACATATAAGTTAAGCATTATTACAGGATTGTAATGATAGAATGCCATAGAGTTGAAATTTATCAGGAAGATAAAATAACCTGAGCAATATCAGTAAATCTCGCTTCATATTCTTCAACTGTCAGGCCATCTTCAGTGCCTGATAGTCTCCCAAGTTCAGCTTCCACAAGCATACCTTTCGCATGAGCCAGGGAAGATATGTTCTTTGTGTATAAGATGTTCTCTTCTAAAGTTAGATGGGAACCATCCACCATGACTGAATCAAATCCCTGAAAAATAAAAGGTCATAGTAGATGGTCCAGAGAATTAAGATTCAGATGTGGTCATTTATCATTCATGATTAGGAAAACATTTTGGTACCGCAAATTTGAGAAAACAACACATTTTTTCGCTTACCATTTCAAGAGCTCCAAGCAAATCATGCTTGTCAGCCCCGTGATCATAATGGACGGTGATAGGTACCTGAGTGACAATCACAGAATGATCACCTTTAAAGAACATAAAAACAAGGGTGGCTATCTGTTTCAAAAAACAAGGGTGGCTAGAAGAAGGTAATATGTGGGAACCCAAGTTATATAAAAGTTTATGAACTATTTTTATCCAGATCACTGGGTGTCCACATTTACTCTTTAAGTATTATAGGTTCTGTTTGTCTTACGCTGGCTCGTTCTGCTGCAGCAATGCAGCATGCTACCAACGGAACTCCACCTTGCTTCAGGGAACTGGGATGAACCTAAATAACAACCACAATAAGCGTGGTTAGAAATCAAGACGATACATATCATCTACAAAAAATATGGATAATGAGTTCAGGGAGCATGGGTGCAGAAAAGCTCATGAGTTGAGAGTGAGAAAAGCTCATGTGTTGAGAGTGAGAAAAGCTCATGAGTTGAGAGAATCAATGCAATTCTCTCTACGGAAAAAACACGGGTAGAAATCCATTTCAGGATCTGTGTGGTATTGCTTCTATCCCTCTGGAGCTAGCTGTTGCGACCTACTCCCTCCGTCCCAAAATAAGTGCCTCAACTTTGTACTAACTCTAGTACAAAGTTATACTAAGTTTGAGACACTTATTTTGGGACGGAGGGAGTACTTACTAGTCCTATCATAACGTACTCCAGTAAAGAGTGGTATTAGAGGACACCCAACATGATAAATTACATAATTTTCACCATAAACTGCCAAAGAAAACATCCTATACTAACAAAGAATTCTAACCTGCAGGATAGCTGGACTTTCTTCAGCCTCAGCAGCTGCAATTACAGCTTCAATTCCCTCAAGATTATATACATTGAAAGCACCAACTGCATAGCCACTCTTCTCCGCGTTCTTCACAATTAAAAAAAATAGCGGATTAAGTATTTAAAGCAATACACAACGATGTATAACCTTGATGAGAAGTAGACGGTGGATAAGAACTTACAAGGAGAAGTTCTTTTGTTGAACTTCTAGAAGGGCAAGCCCAATTCTGGACCACTTCTGCAAGAGCACTGTTATCACCAACATTACCTGTCATTGGGGGAGTGGCAAGATAGTTTCTTGAGTAAAAAGATAACGTTATTTATCTGTTGGTACGGAAATGAGATATGTTTATTACCAGGAAAAACAATGTAGGGGACACCAGGATGTCTACTCTCAGGGCCAAGCTGCCACAAAGGCACACCAGCTAAAGCTTGTCCCATTACTTTGGCACGCCGAGCTTCCAAAGCTTTTGTAGCAAGATCAGATGAAGTGATTCCTCCCTGTATAAAGAATATAGTAAGGAGTACCTTCAGAAGTATTCCATGCACAACTTGTGGAATCAATCATTTTGTTTGATATGGACAGTTGAATTTGCAGGCACTGTTTTTTTTTTGTAGATACTATTGTTTTTTCTTTATTTTTTGTTCTCATGAATGAAACATGTAACCATGTAAACATGTAACAAGGTGTAATGCTATCTCAATATTTCATTAATAATTTAATGGCATAGGTCCAATAAAAGAGAACAAATATTTTGACTTGTAACAGCTTCAGAGATTGGCAAATTTCCAGGAACCAAGTAACAACTAAATTTCAATTTTTTCAGAAAGAAGAAATGGGCTGTGCAATTTTACCTTTGCAAGGATGTAACGGGGTCGACTATCAATTCTTTGCACAATCTCTACTAGTGCTGAGCTCACTTTGTAATTAATCTCTAAGCTTTCTTCAGGAGCTGCAACATGACAGGTACAATCTTGTTAGGTGATCAAACTACTTCAGGACAGATATCCAAGAAAGAAATTATCTTCTTTCGTTTGGCACACAAAAGGTAGCAAACAATACTAGTCAGTTGTCTTGTACTGCTAATGCTTACATGAAGATAACAGCGGCTGTTCTTGAACATACTGTTTTGAAAAGCTGAGTTAGGTATCTCCCGTAAAAAAAAACTGAGTTAGGTATCTAGACTCTAGCACACAATTTCAGGAACGTAAACTGAAGTTAGTTTGGTGTTGGTCACTAGAAAAGATTATGCTGCAAACTGGAGATGTTCTATTCAAATGATTGGGACAATGCGCTCACATTGTGATTGTGGTTGTGGTTGAATGTAGAGATTCATGGCTCTACCTGTGACTAATGCATTTTTGGGCTTGACTTTGACAACAATAAGCAACTTTATTTTATCAATCCCCCCCTTTTAACAAGTTTCGACAGTTTGACCTGTCTTCCAATACAGTTAGCCCCAGACTCCCGGTTCATGCCTAGAATATGATAAAAGAAAACAAACTATCTCCCCAGATAAGTCAAATGCCTGGGAATGGCTGTCAGTGGAGGGATCATGGCAGATTGATAGATGACAATGTTGGTGGTGGTTGACTGGTGATCTGAGTTGAGCTCAGGGACTAGAATTAGGCTGAGAGTCTCTGATACGGTGTGGAGTTTGGGGGCAATTGTGTGCTAGCCCTGAGGATCTCCACATCGTTTGTTAGTAAAAAGTTCCTTACCAGCACAACTTGCTCAACAATTCGGCAGGTAGGATGTGGCTGAGGAATTGTTGGCATTAAGAAACTAGAAATCAAAATTGAATCAGCATTTGATCACTGTATTTGCTAATGGAACAAACAACATATTTAGCCATATGATAATCAGAAAGATGCTAACTTTTTCCAGTAATGAGTTGGCGGCTGGTGACGACTAGTGTGTCTCTCCCGGACTGTATATAAGCATTTCCCAATTCAACAATTCTGCTGATTTCTTGGTCTCTCTCAGTTGATTTCAGTGAGATCATCTCAACAGATACCTACAGTGAGGAAAAGGAGAACACGGTAGTAACACCACAAATTGATCTAAAGCAAAATCATCCAACTTAAGAGAGTACTATCCACAAATTCTATCCAAGTAGATGTATATGATGGTTGCTGGTTCATGTTTAGACATGACAGCCAAGATATAAATTACCTCTATCACTCTGAGGGATTGTGCGCATTGTGAGCGAAGCTCATCGACCTAACAAATGCAAAAAGAACATGTGAATGAGATAAATATGACTGACAAAATCTTAAAGCATTACAAGGCTAACCTGCTTCGTAGTTTTTGGCACATAAGAACCAACAACTATGAGGCCTCCCGCTAAATTTCTTTTTAATCCAAGGTCATTTGGGCGGATAGGTGGCTTTGGCTTGATTCCAATTCTAGCACTCACAAAACTAGCAGCTGTGCGACATAGAAACCGCTTTCCTTGCAATTCAGCCTGTTGAGTTTACGTAAAAAGAAACAGAAGAATAGCAGATCAAAACAGAGCATCAATACTTGAATAAGATGTATTATCATATCTTTTGTAAGGAATAGGAACTAAGAACAGATGCTTCTCGTAGAAATGGAGCGGCATAACGTGCCTGGATCATTCCAGCAGCAAAGACATTCATGTCCCTCTCACTAGCAGCATTGACAATACACACAGAGCCCTAAAAAGATTCAAAATGCCCGTCAGGAAATTCTCCAGCTAAATCAAGAAGAGAGGGAACCAAAACAGGATTTATGATACTATATGGTTGAATCGGCCAGTACAATTCTAGGGTCCCTAAAACGCCCGCAACATTTTATTAGACATTTCAAGTACATAGCTACCATGAGTGCATACAGAAATGAGAATATAAAATATCAATAAAACTAAATATTTATAATTATATCCAAAAAAGTTTAAACTGACTAAAAAATAACTCTTCATATGCACTGGAGGGGCGTAGTGGTGACCAAGGTGCGCCTTGGCCTGCCCTTAATCTTGTATACTTTGTTTAAATAGGTGAAGCTTCTTTGCTAATTAAACAACAAAAATACTCCCTCCGTTCCTAAATACAAGTATTTTTAAAGATTTCAATATGGACTACATATGGATGTATATAGATGTAGTTTAGAGTGTAGATTCACCCATTTTGCTCCGTGTGTAGTTCATATTGGAATCTCTAAAAAGACTTATATTTAGGAATGGAGGGAGTACATCTTAATTCATCTAACAATTAGTGTTGGCCTCTCCTTCATTTTGTTCCAAGCTCCGCCAATCGTATGTTCCATGTTTATTATCATATACCTTCTCCAAGCTGCAGAGAAGCTGACAGACTGCATCTGGTCCTTCTTTACGTAAAAGACTTATGGAAATTGATGAAACTTGGTTCTCCAAAATCCTTCCTTTAGTCTTTTCTTCAACCCACTGTACATTCATGTACAAAGCAAGTTACTAAGGTCTTGCTCTTCGCTTTACCAATCAAACAATTCTACAACAGTACCTGTTTGAGATTGGAAGATGTATAGCCAAAAGCTGCATCCTTGGCAAACTCAGTCTCACCAGCAGGAATCAACCTGTTAGAGAATGTTGGACCTCAATATTGTTATGTGTTATTTTTGTATTCAAATATATTGCATAGTGATTGTGCACAGACTACCTTTCAGAGTCTGCAACATAATGAATATCATCAACAGTGTACCGCCCACCTTGAAGGAAGAATGGGCATATTATCCAAGCATCCATGTCACCTAATACTGAAACAACTGCATCAGCTTCCTGGAAAGTAGAAGAGTATGATATGATCAGAGAAATGAAATGGAAAAGAAAAACAGAGAGGATTTCGGATATTAACCTCTGGGAAATGGCCACGTAGAGTGGAATCACCTCGCAAGACCACTGTATAACTAATACCAGGGACAGTCTTTGCTGCAGCTTCAAGATTTCTGCAGATATCTTTTACTAACAGTGCAGCCTATGAAAGTGAGAAGGCTTTAAATATATATTTAAAGACCCTAAAGATAAACTGTTTAAGACTGCACTTTCCTACCTTATCAGCAGTCATTGAACGGGAGTTTGTCAAAATAAAAAAGCAGGTTGGTAGTTTCAGAAACTGCTCTGTGAGGGCTTCAACTGGCCTGCAGTTCAGCATTACAAGCAAAGCTTATGGAACTATGTATGGAACATGGGCAAAACGAAAATGCTAGCAGAAAACATATGTAATCTAAAAGACAATATGCTTTCGTTTACCATTCAGTTAAGACCTCTATATCATGAACTGTTTGAGTTCCAGTTGGATCATCATCTAAAACTACAAGAACCTTTTTGCTATCATGAGATGCAGAGGAAACAAGATCATCCATTGGAACTTCTGGCCACTCAACAGGAAGAGAACGCAGGACATCTTCTTTATTAAGCATGGGCGGCCTTCCTTCTACTTTTACCCCAGTTAATGTCTCATATACCTGTGCCAGGCGCAATCAGCGGGCACATTTAGGAAAGGAATTAAATTAAGGCCATTAGTATATCATATTTTGGCATAAGTTCCGTCTACTGAGAGCTGTGAGCTGCTCACCTTTACAACAGCACTATCATCATATCGACCCCATCCAGAAGCAGAGCCTGTTGAAATACATCAAATGAATAAAACAATAGCCATCCTATTTTAAGAGTGTTATCCAAACAATAACTGTAAGCTGATTTGTTTTCTTCTAAAACTAACTGTAATATACTAGTATAGAAAACAGAGGGGATGGCCATGCAATGTTCTGTTAATTTGGGAAACTACTTTCATTGAAGATAAGAAATATAGCATGACTTGATGAACATTGGAACCAAAACATAGAATGGAAAATGATCTTTGATTTATCACAGACAATTACCTGAAACAAACAGCTGATGAGCAACACTAGAGACATGCAATGGGATCCTCAAGTTGGAGCTTTCACGAGATACTATACCCTGAAATAGACGAGATAAATGCATTATTATATTTTGTTAGTACTCCCTCTGTTCCTACATGTAAGAGGTTTTTGCAGTTCAAGACGAGATAAATGCATTATTATCTTTTGTTAGTACTCCCTCTGTTCCTAAATGTAAGACGTTTTTGCAGTTCAATTTCCTAATTTGAACTGCAAAAATGTCTTACATTTAGGAACAGAGGTAATAGTTCATAAAACAAATAAGTTAATAGCTCGGTTATCCATACAAGATCCTTGACAAATATGTCCACCGCAGATAAAGGTGTATAATCATTATCAAGCATGTGTGGCACATGGTTTCCAAACATCCTGCAATATGAACATTGAGTGTATCAATCATCAGATATCCACCTTCACTCATGCTAGAACACACCACTAGATATCTGAAAGACTGACCTACAGGGAGCTGATAGCAAAAACAAGTATAAATAATTGTTTCATTTCTTTCTCATAATCATTTTACTCGGCCAATATAAGCAAGTCTAACAGTGAAGAGTAAAAAAGGAAGATTCATTAGAGTGGATAAAAGAATGACACATACCACGAGTAACCTCTTGCATGTTGAATAATTTCGAAAATCCTTCTTGTTCGCAAATTTAATCGAGCACCAAATGCCATTGCTTCAGCTGCTGAGGCTATATGGACCCCAGCAAGAAGTTGGTTCACCATTTTAACAGAACTGGGAACAATAGCAGAAGAGAGATATTGATTCACAAGCGCCAGCACTAGTGAAAAAAGTGCCATTATGCAGAAATAAGACCCTTTAAGGAAGGTATATGACTACAAAATGTGTGTATCACCTCGCAGCTCCGCATCCTCCCTTGATGAGATATAGTTTCTCACTTAGTGCTGTTACGCAAAAACAAGATAATAGTTATCGACCAGTTTCCGTACTTTGTATACAGCATATGATGGTGTTCAGATAACCTTTTTCATACCTGACAAAACTCTACCCGTACAATGCAGAGCTTCATCTGTTCCCGAAACAATTACCTGTCAAAAGAAGTGCAAATATTTATATCCATGAAGGTTACATCATCACTTCTACTAGATTAATGTTTCGCTAATCATACAGTTAGTGTCCCGTCCGCTGCTCTCTTGACACCACCAGATACCGGAGCATCAACCAACTTTATCTCTCGGCATTCGGCTGTATAGAAGTAGTTAATAATTCCAAAAGATTCATCAGTGAAAGCAGTAAACAACATTGCCGACATATTTAAAATGTAGAGAATGGTTATAGTACTACAAGGCCTTGGTGTGTTACGGGAAACAATATAAAAAGTGACAAAAAAATAAGTGCTCTTGACGCAATTTACATGACATAAATCTAATGAGATACGGATTTAACCTACACACGGAGAAAACAAAATCAGATTCCTTTCGACAATAGCTGAAAACGATTGAAGCTTCTATCACAGCTTTCTTGATCATAGGTCAAATATGGATCTGATTTGTTTAGTAATAGATTTATCTTCTGTTAGCGTTGTACTACTTTTTGGATGTTTCTGTGACTTTTGGAACCTTGGTAACACCCCAAAGGCCTTCTGCCGGAACATTTCCCTTAAAATGCAACTTCAACTTCATAATAACATCCCAACACAAAGTACAGGCTAGTTGTCACAGCAGTCATTGCAACTTCTGCTGCAAATGATTATAAATCTGGTGTTTTATAATGAGAAAGGTAAACAAACATTACTTGTGAGACACTGAAGCTACAGGACTCAGCTCTCACCCGGAACCACAAACAGAAGATTTTAGATTATCATGAGTTGGATTTATGATTTACACAATGTGGTTTTTGTTGACCAGTAATGTTCGTGGTATTCTTTCCTATTTTTAATGCAAACATGCCCAGGAGAGATAAAAAAGAGCAGCTACCTTCCAATCTTCCTTTGAGTTGAGTCACAAAGCCAGGAGAAACTGTAGATGACAGAATGATGGATGTTCCCGCTGGCAAAACTGAAAGTGAAAGACAAAGGATATTCACAACCATGTAAGTACAGCTCAAGTTTGTCAAAAAGAAAGAGTAAGTGCAGTTCAAAAATAGTTAAT
>NC_041393.1:139841247-139888830 GCF_002162155.2 Triticum dicoccoides | reverse complement strand
CACAGCACCAGCATTTCCATATAGGACACTTTCAGCTTGAACTTCATTTGCAACCATGATGATAAGGATTTCCACATCTGAAACCAATTTATGGTTAATACTTCAGACATGGTATCACAGTTGATATATCATAAATGGTATTTCCACTACCATGATATTGCTGTTAAGTAATGATGATGTGGGGCTGGGCCCACATGTCATTTACCTTTTGACTCGATGAATGGCACAAAAAAAAATACAAGAGAATAATGAGGTCTGAACTAATTTCATTCAGTCAGAAAATCATATAGTACTGCTTATACTGTTATACGTAATTTATGTAAACTTAAGAAGCGAGAATTATACTTTATACTAGAAGATTGTAACATACCTCTTGATACTTCCTCAGGAGAATCTTTAGTCAATCCACCTAAAGCAGCAAACCTGGCCAGTGTTGGCTTGTAGACCTAATGGGTAAAGGGTATTAAATTATTCGCATGTGGATCCGAAGAACTTTTTTTTACAAAAGAACATGCATAACACTGTAGGTCTATAACATCGTTTACAAACAAAAGATATGTAAGTTGAAAAGGGTGAACAGTATCCTATTTCCTCAACTGTATATTTATGTAAATTCAGAGCGCCCGATGGACTACTGAAAAGAGAAGAGTTTGTGATCTATTCGTTCATTATTCGAAGTACTGCTGCCCTTTCTGATACCTTAAGATTAATCTAAGCCATCCACGATTCCATCTAGCAAAATTATAGGCTTAAAACCACAGATGTCAAATCTATGATCCATAAAATTGTTCAGGGTACTTGAAATGCAACATATGTACAGAAGCACTAATGCAGAAGAAACCAAGTTAAGACCCTTTCATTCTTTATATTTTGAACTGAAGCAATTCAAACGGTCAATTGTGCAGTTGGGAAGAACAAGAGCAGAAGAGTTCCTACATCATAAGCAGTTACGGAGAACCCTGATTTTAGTAAATGAGATGCCATTCCAAAGCCCATAGCTCCAAGACCAATAAAGCCGATCCTCTTTGCTGCTTTAGAGGCCATAACAAGCTGGTCAGCTAATTCGCTTGCATCATAGATTGGTTGACTGGCAGCATCTATGATGTTTACTCCAAATAGTTGTTCCCAAACCTGCAAAATGATGATTTAGATTAAGATAATTTTGATAAATTGAAGCATCTTGAGAAAGCTGACAGTTATTCCACACCTTCAACGGTGAAGCGGATTCATCTCCAATTACTGCTGAAGAACCTGAAGATAAGTACAAAAAAATGTGCATGAATAAGAAGGTACTAGCATGTTCAGGCTATCAGGAGAATTTCAAGATGTGTTGGAAGTAAAGAAGCTTTAACATCATACCATGTATTAATTGTTGATAGGCAACAGCTAGAAGTGGCAGAGGGAATGTTGCTGCTTTAGCTGTATCCATCACGTAGCTCTATATTGTTTAAGAGCGAAAACTTTGTTTTAATAAACAGAAGCATTCAGGCAATCAGCCATGCAGTAGCAATATTCTTTACAGTTTGTAAGATCAGAGTGGCACATTACTAATTAACCATTTAATCATCTCTCAAAAATGGATTTGACTTACAAGATTAAGAGCATGGAACTGGACACAAAACTGAAATGCAAACTATAGTTAAAAGAAAGTGTGCAATAATTTCACTGAAATATCTCAAGTATGCTGCTAAAAGAGTAAGTCCACGGGATTAGCTAGCTTCCTTAAGTAACTTGATTGCTATCTATCAAGGAGTAGTACAGTGCGATACTCCTACTATTTATCACTTCTCACCATTTCGGCATTTCCCCTCCCCTGGTTTTTCATTTTTCGAGAAAACGCAAAGGACCTTTGCGTTTCATTTCATTGAAAAGAAAGATAGAACAAGCCTCCTAGGAGGTGAATTTTACAATGGCATAGGCCGATCAGTGTACATCCCAGGATGTGGGCAGAAGAACAACCCTAAGCCCCTGGGCACCGGCGCGCTAGCCCAGCAGCGGGCCTCGTCTTTGATCTTATCTATTAGCAAATCGATCGAGGGTGTCACATTGTCAAAGACGCACGCGTTCCTGTGTTTCCAGATCATCCATGGAACAAGCAAGGCAATGGACCTAAGGGCCTTGCGATGCGTCGTCGGTGTGTGCGCGTTCGCTTGCAGCCACCATGCCATGACAGTGGGCTCCTGGTCCGGCGCCCAGATCGGCAAGCGCCCCTGGTTTTTCATCACCCTGCCACCTTTGCCGCGGCAACATTCTCATGTATATCTAATCTCCTGTCCAGTACCTACCCTATTTTCGGGAAGAGGATTGAATACCTTGATCAAACAAGAAATCTCCTCTCTTCCAATTGCTAGTCCCGGGCCCTCCTTTTTCAATATCACATCCCAGATACCCTGCTCTAACCACCGGTCATGGCTCCAATACGCATAGGATGCCTTCATTCATTGTCGATACAAACTTCGTAGCAATAAATGTGCACGTCACCTACTTATTTATATCTTTTACTTGAAATAGCATTCTAGTTTGTGCAATCCCCTCTTTCATAAAAGGGAGACAAAGGATATACTTAATTATCTGCGCTGTTCATTTATTGCGCAAAGTATCCTAAGAATCCCATACCACACCCCAAAGGAGAAGCAAAGGAACTTACAGCATGTTTCTTTAGTGACTTCAGAAAATCAATAAGCAATGGATCTTCACTCAAAATTTTCGGAACCACCTCCACAAAAATCCTGTCAATAAATTGTATGATCATAAGTTGAAATATAAACCTACAAGTATCACGAGTTCAGACAGAACACAAAGAATTCAATAATCCTTGTAACCTTGAGCTTCCTGCAGCATTTGATATTATGTCGTAGATAATTGATGGATGAATCCCAGCTCGAACACCAATAAACATTGCTTCAGTAGAAGCAACAAAATGAATGCTCTCCAGCAAATCGTTAACCAACCTAATTTTGCTGTAAAAATAAATGGCATACGGTTCAAGTTGTGACAATAATAGTTACACTAGTTAGTACGGTAAATATATGGAAGGGGTGAAAATCGATATCTCGACTAGCTTATATTTGCTATTTTCAGGAAAGAAAGCAACCTGCTGCAGCCAAATTCACCTTCGACTAAGTAAATGGTTTTGTCAAGACCTGGAATGTCAGATAGCTTAAAATTTCAGCATCATAAGATGAGGACCAGGAAGAAAATATTAGTAAGGTACACAAATTTGGAACTACCGGAGAAGAATTGCCCAGCTCTTTCTGCTACATCCTTTCTCCCAGATGCAACAACCTGACATTCAAGTTAAATTGTGATAACAGAATAACGTAAGCATACAAGCACACAGTTCAGATTCTCAGCTGTGTATCACTTACGACAATATTTTGCTTCAGTTCATCAGATAAACCACTAAAAATGTAAGCATCAAGAAGGAAGATACCCTTCTTCTCATCTGCAAAAAAAAAAAAAAAAAAAAAATCCAGATTAACTAGTACAGTCATTCATCACCAACATCCTGTGAACCATCCAAGGTCATCACTACAAAAAATCCTGTAGGAAACTATAGTAGTACATGAAATTCCAATCATGTGTATATTCATATTCCTATGTTCTTCAATTCCAGTCATCCAAAGAGGGCCTTACAATTTTTAAATGTGCAGCTTTCTAATTCTTAAAAGTGCACATAAAATTCCAAGCACAGCAGCTACTGTTCCCAGCTAAGACAATATATGCACAAATTAGCATTATACCTGCAAGCTTCTGCCCCAACTTCTCAAGATGACTAGGCACCAACGTCGATCGAATTAATACAATGGCCTCTTTGCACAATCCTATGAAATGCTCAAGCAAACATCATATCAAATGTCAAGTGTATATATAACTTGTATAGAAACAGGTGCATGAGATTGACAGACTGGCAGGCAACACAATAACACAGAAAGCACGTAGTACATACCTTTCACTATACCCTGAGCTCCGAAGAACAACTCATCTACACCATCGGCGTCACTGAGCACAACGACTAGCGCAGAATCTGCAGGCGCCAAGAGTTTTTGATAGATCAGATAGAAGCAACACACGCACGGCACGAAGTATTCTTTAGCAGGTCTCTTCGGCATTCCAACAAACGGCTCGTACGCACGCATGCCATTCACGCGCGCCATGAGAAGGCCATATCTGGAACCAGTCCAGTGCAGGAGACCGTTATATACGCTCACCTCGCGTGGCTTCGGCAGGGCTGGCGCATCGGACGCCGCCGCCCTGCTCCGCGAGCGCCGTCGCCGCGGATCCATCCGCCTGCACGGACACGCACCGTCAGGACAGAGCATCCCCGCGAAAACACCTCCGAGAGGAGGCAAAAAACCAAAACGGGGGTGAAAGGAACGGGGAAACGAGGGAAGGGCGATCGAGCAAAGGCGACCTTGGGGTCGATGTAGAAGCGGACGATCGCGCCAGAGCGGGTGAAAGAAGCGGCGAGCGCGGCGCTCAGCCCGTCGGCGCCGACGAAGGCGACGACCTTCGCCGCCGAGGACGACGGCGACATCCCGCGAGTGGCGTGTGATCCCGCTCGCCGACGGCGACGACCAGCCCGAAGCAGAGGCGAGCAGAGCGGAAGCAGACAGGGGAGTGAGGAAGTCAGGAAGAGTGACACACGAGGACTCCACTGCTCTGGACTTTTACCCAACCGCTCCGTGTCACTGGATCGCGGGCCCGATGCGCGGTGCTAATCCTGCGTGGCGCATGTGGGCTAGGACGGAACCACGTTTGGATTTCGGACGAGGACGCCATTTTGTTAGCGCGAAAAGACAGGATGCTCACGGGTTCTGAGCGTGTGGGCCCTGTGAGCGGAAAGATGATGATGCGATTCTGTACTACAGCGTGCCAATCGTGGAACTGAACTTTGCACAGGAGTGTATGTCCCATGAGATTTAAAAAAAAATGAAGTGCACGTGACAAATGGGACACAGCGCAATGTAAGGATCTTGCTTTTGGCTTTGTTAAAGATAAGCATTTTTTTATACTTCCATATATAAAGATCAACTTGCTTAGTAGGTCGTCGATTGATCTCGATATAGAACAGTTCATAAACAGTGCATCCAAGTGTAAGGATTTCCCTTGCACAAAAGTTAAAGGAAAACGTTTCCACCCAGTGCGCCGGCCGAAACGTCGCGCCGGACGCACGCGGGCCTCTCGATCCCTCTCGATCATGCGTGCACGCATCCAACATGGGCCCATGTGTCCAACGTCTTCCACCTCCTTATCCTCTCTCATCCACACATTTCTACCCTGTTCTTCCCCACCACACGAGCTAGACGTTCCCTTCCTCTCTCGTCCTCCAGTAGCTTCTTGTCGCCTCCGGTAGATTCTTATCGCCTCTGCCTTCCGGTAGCCTTCGGCGAGCTCCCGAGCCACGGCAATCGGTGTTGATTCAAGGTTGGATCCGTAGCTCCGACGGGAGGGCAGGAGCTGCAATGGCGGAGATGGGGGAGAGATTTTTATGCGCCAGATGCGGAGATGCAGAGTGTTGGCTGAGGAGTTGCTGCGTCCACGAGCTGGAACCGGCAAGGAGGCGTGCAGCCACCGTGGTCGGGCGATGCTGGAACCGGCAAGGAGGCGTGCAGCCACCGTTGTCGGGAGATGCTGGAACCGACAAGGAGGCGTGCTGCCACGGTGGTCGCGCGATGCTGGAACCAGTAAGCCGATTTGCTGGAACTGGTGCCCGATTTGTCGCATACGCGGGAGCACGCCGGCATTGCTGCAGCCTACTACAAAGGCGGATAAGACGAAAGCTGGAACCAGCAGGCCGATTTGCTGGAACCGGCTGTCAGTTTTGTTGCATATGGCGGAGCACGCGTGCAGGACGGCACAGCGGAAGCTGGAACCGGCGATAGCCGTGTTGCGACGGCCGCGACGACGATCCGCCGTTGCTGGAACCAGCACTTTTTTTTTGTTGGAAGCAGCGATTTATTTTGCTACGACCCGATGACGACAGTTCATGATTTTGCTGGAAACGGCAAGTGTTTTTGCTGGAAGCATTTTCGTTTCTATTGGAAGCATCGTATTTTGTTTTGCTGGAATCTTTTTCATTGTTCTTGGGCCATGCCATTTTGTGTGTTTTGCTGGAACCACGTTTTTATTTTGCTGGAAGCAATGGCAACAAATCTTACGATGTTTTTGGAACCTCCCATGTGGCCGCCCGACGACCGGCGATGGCCACCGGCGGTTGCCTGTCCAAGGGGAGCGGCATCAGATGGGGGGCACGCACTAACGACCTCGCGTGCGAGGGTGTGGGAGTCCAGCGACGGCGCCCGTTCTATGCGGGGGAGGCGCTGGTGTGTGTGCGAGGGTTAGGGGAAAAGATCGAACGACAGCAGGTTGTTGAATCAAACGGCAGGGGATGGACCGGCCGAAAGTTTGGGCCGGTGCGCCGGCGCCTAGCATCCGCCAAAGTTAAACCAGAAGTTAAAGGAGTACATGGGTGAAACCATTATCTACGTTGGAAAGCCTTAAATAGTCTAGCACGTTTTAGAGGATGGATAAGATGTCATTTGATGTTGCCTTTCATACACAACAACCGGTGAGTGATTTGAGATCTTGAGCTAAAAGTTGCAGTTTTGTCTCGTTTCGAGAGGTTGAGGTTGAGAGAGCCAGCCAATTCGATGTTTTGGAAAGTGCCAATTCAAATATTTAGGAGAATCCTGCCCGAAAGTATCATACTCATCTGACGGTCAAACACTCGGGTAATTGGTTTCTAGTGTCAAAAAGCGTCTTACATTATGAGACGGATGGAGTAGTTTCTACTATATCCTCCAAGGATGAGAGTTTGGCTTTCTTTTGGCAAAAGCTGGATTGTTTTCAGTGGGAGAAGTAAGTTTGTTCGATATGGAAAGAGTTCCCTCGAGAGACTGTTTCATTAATAAAATGCTGACATCCGTGCTCTATGGGCATCGTGAAGTTATTGTTTGTACTACGTAGTTCGGCTCAAAAGAACTATTACCAAAAAATAGTGTAAATTCGTCTCAAGAAATTCTCGCTATGAATAAAAATGAAGAGCCTCGGTTTTACCATGGGAAAATGGGCCTTCATGTCAAACAAAGAAAATCCTTTATATACGTGGTGGATCTCTTCTACTGATGATTCAGTTGGGGGCCGCCATGTGAACTTAGATGAAAGAGATAAGCGTTTGGTTAGGCCTTGGAAGGGGCTCCCATCCCAGAGTGTGAAAAACATCATTTTTTTGGTATCTCGAATGCCAGTTTGAGGATGTGTTTGCTAATCAGATCCAGAAAAAATGAACATTCTCCCTCGTGCTTCGGGTCATGAGATAGTGACGAGTCCAAATTTTGCGTTATTCTTTACCTCTTATTTTGTTTCGTAGTTCTAGAATTCTTCGTACTTTACCGCGATCGCACACCTCTTTTATTTGTTTTTGTCAGGTTGTCAGTTTCAGAAACATCTAGGAGTTAAAGGAAAGATCATTGAGATATGGTGATAAAATCACATTAATTAATGTGCAATATTATTACTGTAAAAGAATAAAGCAAGAGGGCGAAGAGACATGATAGGGGCTAAGGTGTTCCGTCTACTCCACCGAAGATGGTAACTATCATTTTTGGTGGAGTAGACTTTGATAATCCGACTACGAACGTGCTAAGATGCGCACCTTCGCAATCGCTAAACTAACTTCGAAAGGTTATTGACCATGCCGGAGCACGATCAACCTGACCACCAGGCTCTATTTCTTGCACGCAAACGAAGAACAAGCAACAAACTGAGATTGCAATTTGGATATTGCGAATTTAAGAGGAAAGCTTTATTTATCAAAGTTGGGATCTAAAACGTCTTGCGCTGATCGTTGGACACAAACGAAGTACGCGCGTTGCTCTATGGCGAACTTTAATCTAAACAAAACCCAAATATAAAATGATGCCCTAAGGATTGTATTTATAGGGAGACAGGGGAATTTCGTCAATCCTTGACAATATGGGACTAAATTCGTTCCTATGTCATTTTCCCTATTAATACTGACTCTAAAAGCAACATATTAAGTGTATTTCGAAATTACATGGGCCTGGCCCAAAAATAAGGTGGCGTGTCACCTATATTAAGCTATGGGTGAAATTTATAAAAGGTCATCTTATATATTTCGCTAATGCCCTCGTATGTCATCATGGTGGCTTTAAAGTGCTGAAAACGGAAACTCCGTTCTCGTTCCCCTTGCGCGCGCCATCCTATCCATGCTTGATCATGCTCCAATGTTCCTCCTTCTTGTCCATGCTGGGGGCTTCATTCGACAAATATATCCAATTTAGGCAACATCACATTCTCATGAACATTAGAATTGTTACCAAGAAACAAAAGTACCTGAAAATTTAATTAGCATGCGCGATCTCTAGTCATTGGTCCACTATATGTAGCAGCAGGGGTTGTGGGCGTAACCGTAGTAGTGATGTCCTCATCAAGACAGAACTCGCGAAGGAGTCCAGAGCACTCGAGGATGCACTATACGAGCGCACCCGTTCGTACCACGTGTCATCGATGCCGCCTGGTCGACTACTTCACCTCCTGCACGATCAAAGCTAGAATCACACACACACACACACACACACACACACACACACACACACACACACACAACCACCAGAAACTCATCCATGACGAAGAGACCTAGCCTCCGAATGGATTCGGGGGGGGTGATAGAAGGACTCTACAGTCGTGTCCTTCCACAAAGAGGCGTCATCATCACCCATCTATTGTGGTGACCCAACATACCACTACATGGCGTAATACGTTAGTCGTACACATATAAGACACCGTCTCATGAACCTTACATTCCTCAGAGTGTACAACCAAAATATAGCTGGTCCAAACCCCATATATATTACAAACTTATTCAAACCAAATTCAGAAGTGCCAAATGTTCAAACTATTGGTGCCGAAATACATGGTATAACTATTGATCATGTGATCACTTGTTGGATTCAGGCCACGATCCACATGACCGGGCTTGCTGCTATCACTACTACTCCTCTACTCTTGTTGTTTTGGGTCTCCTCCTCCATGGTCGGCTCCATATGCGATGAGGTAGTCAACACGATCGACTCCTCCGGAAAGGTCTGGCTCGTTGTAGAAGTACCACGGGTGCTGAGACCTGCTATACAAACGGTTTTTAACCTCTTTCCGCGATGGCGTTTGGAAGCGTCGCCAAATGAGTGTGGGCAATAGGGGGTCCTTCCCACACGACCCAGAAACCGTCGAGGATAGGCCCTCCTGGCACACAGGTTGGGGAAAAATGAGCTCGTGTGCGATCTGGTGAGGCATCGAAACCCAATCGTTTCCGTTCGTATGTACATCTCACACGATGAATCCTAGAAAAACATTTTCGTTCGTATGTATATCACACATAGTTTTTTATGTGAAAACGTTTGTGCAAGGTGGCCTAACGCAAATAGTTCTCTACCGGAAGCTGTGTGTGATTGTTAGTTGATTGAACATGCCTACTTTTTAGAAACCGTGTGGGTTGTTTGAGTTCATCGCCCACGGTGCTGTCTGAGTAACCGTCTGCAATAGAAAACCCCAATAAGTAGGGTAATTAGCCTATTACTGATAATCCATGTACTAATCAAATTGATATTTCTTATAAAACACACTAGATATTTCATATCCGTATAACGGCAACCACGCTTTCATAGTCGAATTACATCAGATAGCTTCGGCACTCATTTACGCCATTACACAACAACATCAAGTTTCACATGCAACATCGAAAATCTTTGGAAAGTAGCATCATACACGGTAAATAGACAGATGAATCTCATCTGGGAAACTTCAGAAGTGGAAGGCAAATGTTGAGCCTTCACTGATGTTGATTGCCCTTGCAACTTTAGGCCAGTGGCTATGGATAATTGCCCGTCCAACCTTCGTCCTCTTCAGGAAGAGTTCAATATGTTGGGAAACATAGTAATTTCAAAAAAAAATCTTACGCACAAGCAAGATCATGGTGATGCATAGCAACGAGAGGGGAGAGTGTTGTCTACGTACCCTCGTAGACCGAAAGCAGAAGCGTTAGCACAACGCGGTTGATGTAGTCGTACGTCTTCACGATCCGACCGATCAAGTACCGAATGTACGACACCTCCGAGTTCAGCACACGTCCAGCCCGATGACCTCCCTCAAACTCTGATCCAGCCGAGTGTTGAGGGAGAGTTTCGTCAGCACGACGACATGGTGACAATGTTGATGTTCTACCGATGCAGGGCTTCGCCTAAGCACTGCTACAGTATTATCGAGGTGGACTATGGTGGAGGGGGGCACCGCACACGGCTAAGAGATCAATGATCAATTGTTGTGTCTCTAGGGTGCCTGAGGGAGTTCCGGACTAGGGGGTGTCCGGATAGCCGAACTATCATGATCGGCCGAACTCCAAGACTATGAAGATACAAGATTGAAGACTTCGTCCCGTGTCCGGATGGGACTTTCCTTGGCGTGGAAGGCAAGCTTGGCGATACGGATATGTAGATCTCCTACCATTGTAACTGACTTTGTGTAACCCTAGCTCTCTCCGGTGTCTATATAAACCGGATGGCTTTAGTCCATAGGACGAACAACAATCATACCATAGGCTAGCTTCTAGGGTTTAGCCTCCTTGATCTCGTGGTAGATCCACTCTTGTAACACACATCATCAATATTAATCAAGCAGGACGTAGGGTTTTACCTCCATCAAGAGGGCCCGAACCTGGGTAAAACATCGTGTCCCTTGTCTCCCGTTACCATCCGCCTAGACGCACAGTTCGGGACCCCCTACCCGAGATCCGCCGGTTTTGACACCGACATTGGTGCTTTCATTGAGAGTTCCTCTGTGTCGTCACCAATAGGCTCGATGGCTTTTTCGATCATCAACAATGACGCAGTCCAGGGTGAGACCTTCCTCCCCGGACAGCTCTTCGTATTCGGCGGCTTTGCACTGCGGGCCAATTCACTTGGCCATCTGGAGCAGATCGAAAGCTACGCCCCTGGCCGTCAGGTCAGATTTGGAAGTTTAAACTTCACGGCGGACATCCGCGGGGACTTGATCTTTGATGGATTCGAGCCACAGCCGAGCGTGCCGCACTGTCACGGCGAGCATGATTTAGCTCTGCAGCCGGACAGTACCCTGGAGGCCGCGCTCGAACCCGCTCCGATCTTCAATTCGGAGCCGGCTGCACAGATCGAGGACGGATGGCTAGACACCGCCTCGGGGGCTGCCACCTCTACGGCGATAGAGCCAAACACTGACCTTGTCCATCATAAAGCTCGTGACTCCGAGGTGCCGGACTCCTCGCCGGACTCCGAACCTCCCGCGCCCCCTCCGATCGAATCCGATTGGGCTCCAATCATGGAGTTCACCACAGCGGACATCTTTCAACGCTCACCTTTCGGCGACATCTTGAGTTCGCTAAAGTATCTCTCGTTATCAGGAGAGCCCTAGCCGGACTGCGGCCAGGACAGTTGGGATGCAGACGACAAAGAAATTCAAAGCCCACCCACCACCCAAGGACAACAGTGACGAGCTATCCAACCTAAACAAGATTCTGGATAGACTATGTCAAATACATGGTACCTCCGGGAAGCCTGCAAACCATACCCACAGAGATTGTTGGGTCTTCAAACAGTCCGGCCGACTTAATGCCGAACACAAGGGGCTCGACACACCAAGCGAAAGTGACAAAACCCAAAAGCAGCACTCCGGAAAACAGAAGACTTTCCCACTAGAAGTCAAAACAGTGAACTCACTTCATGTAATAACACGAAAAGATAGCGCGGCACCTGCAATACCAGGACACCGCCCGCAGAATGGGGATAGACCCTACCAAAATTCGCCGTAGCAGCACTTCCTTCAAAGGAGTGACGCCAGGCCTTTAAGACAATTATACAGGCTCTGTACCACTAGAGGTTGTGTTCGGTTCATCCGACAACCTCCGTCGCGAAAATCTCACTCTCCATCGCCCCATTCAAACAGTAGCCCTTAAGCACTACTGGGGCGCGCAGCTATCGCCAGCCCTAATGCAATACCACATTACGCGTTTTTTACGCTTAAAAATGCCCGGTCAACGTGGCATAATTTCATTAAAAAGTAACTCCGAGTGTTCCTCGACCACGGAGAACGTGAGACTGCTTCGACAGCCACACACTAATCAGACCTTGCAGGTCAAAGCCCCTAAAAATAGGTCATTCAGACCTCGGACATGGTTAGGCGAGTCCGGCGTAACTAAACAAGGGGCTTCCCAGCCGCATACCCCCTTTATAAGGGGCCGCGTGTATAAATGATGAAGAGCCAATAAAGCTCAACTTTCTTCATTTTATTCTATTTTAATACAACTTATGCACGATATTTCTTGGAAACTAAGTCCTTCTCTTTTACAGATGAAGCACGTGCTACACCCGTCCAGGATACAACACAACGGAGACACAGGCGCAGACGTGCAGCAGGGACCCGTTGCAAGGATTCTTTTCAGATTAAGACCCTGCGTAAACCTTTCTTACTATCTCTTGTTGATACACATCCCCCGGTTTCCCACCATAGCCGAGGAGGAGGCTGGCGTTTTGGCATCGGCCGCGTCAGAAGTTCCCACCTGTACCTGGACACAAGGGGCTTAGGGCATTGTTCTGCCCGGTATCATAAAAGACCTAACACCTCAGGGAGTGTTCGGCGTCTTGAGTTAGGCCTTATATGCATCAGCTCCGAATCATGTCTTTGGTCAAATGTTGGGTTTGCCCGGCTCCTGTGTTTTGCTGCCTTATGTTCCGCATCATCGGCTAACGCGGCACCAGGAGAACTACTGCGATTGTGCCCCGGTTCGGCCGGGCGAGCACCTCAGTTGAGAAAGCCGAAAACTGACTGTCATGATATAGCGAGAGACTGGTCAACCACTCGATCGACCATTGGAATGTTTAGAATTCCTCCGCTTTGACGAAGGACCGCTTCCCGGTCAGGCACATACGCGCCCCGAGTTCGGGAAGAGCGGTGCCACCAGGGGCTATATAGTAGCCCCACATTCGAGCTCCTATGGCTAAGTGAAAGTGATAAAGCATTATAGTCCGGTTGCCTAGTTTGCTACGCTATCACCTCCTTAAAAGGACTAAGACGTTGGATTAAGTGTGAAAAAGCGCTTTTCTTTTTGCAAACACCCCCGCACCATGTGCGTGGGGGCTGAAGCCAAAGACTGCCATCTTTCAGATTATACATACACATACGGCCGCACAGGAGATAGTTCAATACTTGAACACACAAGTATAAAAAGTTATTGCATTATAAACATGATCTCAGAAATCATACATGTCATTCAAACATAACATCTCTCGAGCATTGCGACTCTATTAAACGAGCGCCCTGTAGGACTTCCTCAAAATAGTGCTCGGTGGGGAATCGGCTTTTGTCCGAACCCCGGGATGCAACAGCGGTGGCATCCATCTCGGCCCAGTATGTCTTACCACGGGCGAGAGCCATCCGTGCACCTTCTATGCATGTCGACCGCTTCATCGCCCCAATACGCGGCACCGCCCCAAGGAATTGCTGCAACAAGCCAAAATAACTCTTCGGCTTGGGACTTTTCGGCCACAGATGAGCGACCACATTCGTCATGGCAAGTCCGGACAATCTATTCAGTTCAGCCCACTCAACCAGCCGATCACTCAACGGAAGTGGATGCTCCGGACTATGGAATTGAGACCAGAAAAGCTCTTCCATTTCGTGATCCTTCTGGCTTCGAAAGTGCACGACTGCGTCCGCCGCACTCGCCGCCAAGTCCAGATAAGGATCCTCCGCACCGTACAATCGGCCCAGCTGAGCATACTTCGGATCCATGAACTTCCTATGCAGCACAAAGGGCTTCCCAGCCACAATGTCTCCGACCTGACGCAGTTCCTCCTTCATAGCCCGCATCACACTACGGGCATCCTTGGCTTCGGCGTCGGCCTTCTTCAGGTCCTCTTGCTCTGCTTGGCGTTCTCTTTCAAGAACCTCCAGGCGGTCGGTAGCAACTTTTAATTTTGTGGCCATTCCGGCCATCTCCTCCCTGCTTCGGCAGTGAGCAGCCTTCTCGGCTTCTAGCTCTTCCGCTGCCTTCGAGGCAGCCGCCTCGCTTTTTCTGGCTTGCTCCTTGGCCCGAGCAAGTTCTGCTCGAAGGCCTTCCACAGCGGCAGCACTATCCGCATCAGGCATACAAATTGTAAGGAATGGGCGTCAGCTCCCTTACTAGGCAACCGCAGAGCAACCACATACCTTGTGACTCATCAAGTCGTTTATTGACCAGCGAGATGTCCGCATCCGCAACGTCGAGTTGCCTCTTCAGCTCGGCAAATCCATCAGTCCGGCTGGCCACCGAACGTTCCGCCACCTACATAGGAAAGGCGACAATCTATAACTGAGATTATGATCCTCGGCACGCTGTCGCTTTCGACAGCATACCAAGTCTCAGGGGCTACTATCTACACAGGGCGCACTTCATGTGCAAAACTGTCAAAAGGTATGTCATTTTTTGCGTACCTCAAATCCCGTCAGCAAACTTCCGACGGCCTCACACAGCCCGCTTTCGGCGGATGAGATCCTCTCAATCACCATACTCATTAATGTGTGGTGATCTTCTGAGATGGACGCCCTCTTAAGCAAATCCTGCAGCTCCACCGGCCGTACTCCAATGAGTGCCGAACTCTCCGGCCCCGCCGGACTTGGGGAGACCCTCCGTGACGACACCTCAGGGTCGCCCGCCCCGCACGACGGGGCGGCAGATGGAGGCGTTTTGCTCTCCATCATCTCCGGACGAAGGTCTCCCGACAATGAGCTGTGCTGAGAAGGGCTGAGATCCGAACTACAAGGTGAAAACTTCGGTTACCCTTAGAAATTAAACAGGGATGTCCACTATTACAAAATCCCCCTCTTTACTTACGGCTCGCTAGAGGGATGATTCCTCCGAGGAGACAGTACGGCCGGGGCTCTTCCCGGCACAGGACCTTCCGGTACAGATTTCTTTCCCCGCTTTGAGGCCTTAGCCTCCGGGTCTCCGAAAGCGGACCTCTTCTCCCCCCTGGAAGGAGGGACTCTCGATTCCTCCCTTACTGAAAGCCTCCGTGGCTAAGGTGGTAGATCCCCTATGCCCTTCTTCGCCCTCCTCCGAAGGTGCGACCTCTAACATTTTGATTAACACGAGATCCTGCGTGGTCTCAGGGAGGGGGGCCAGACACCGTATCAGTTTTGCTTGCGCTATCCACTCCTGTCCAAGGGATAGCTGGTTAAAAGGCAAACCCACAGTAAATAAATGGACGATGTGTCCAGACACAGGGCTACTTACTTGAGTATCCGGGCGATTGCAGCTTAGGCCAGCATCCTCGGTCAATTCCAGACGCATCTCTTGCGATCCAAAGAATAGTTTGTACATCTCCGCGGGTGTCAAACCCATGAAGTATTGAAGAGCTCGTGGCCCCTCCGGATTAAATTCCCACAGGCGGAGGGGGCGACGTTTGCAGGGCAGTAGGCGCCGGATCAACATAACGTGTACCACTACGGCCAGATTGATCTCCCTTTCTTGGAGGCCTCGAATCCGGTCCTGCAACAGGGGAACGTCCTTGGACGGTCCCCAGTCACACCCCTTGTTGACCCATGACGTCAGCCGCTGTGGAGGGCCCGAGCGGAAGACGGGCGGCAGCCTCTGCCTGCTGCCCCTGGGAGCGGTGATATAGAACCACTCCTGTTGCCACAAGCCAAGCTCCTCCTGAAAAGAGCCCTCGGGCCATGGAGCATCGGCCCTCTTACTTATAACCGCCCCGCCGCACTCTGCCTGACGCCCCTCAATCACCTTCGGCTCCACGTTGAAGGTTTTGAGCCACAAGCCGAAGTGAGGGGTAGTGCGGAGGAAGGCTTCGCAGACGACAATGAATGATGAGATGTGGAGGATAGACTTCGGAGCCAAGTCATGGAATTCCAGCCCATAGTAAAACATGAGCCCCCTCACGAAGGGATTCGTGGGGAAGCCTAAACCCCGACGGAGGTGAGACACGAACACGACGCTCTCGCCAAGCTCGGGAGTAGGAATAACTTGCCCTCGGGCAGGCAGCCTATGCGAAATCTCGTAGGTTAAGTACCTGGCGTCTCTTAGCTTTAGCACGTCCTCTTCCATGACGGAGGAGGGCATCCACCGGCCTCGTAGGTCGGGGCCGGACATTGTCGAAGATCGAAGGTACCCGAATATGGAGCCCTGGGTGTTGGAACTCGGGGCGAGGGGCGGATTCGATAGAGGATTGAAGGAAAAGAACGGGCCTTGGTCTCATTATAAAGAGGAAGAATACCAAGAGCCATCCCCGTGACCGTTTGGAACCCGCCTTCGATGGAGGGGGCGTGGCAATGGGCACGGTTGGATTACCCACGTCCGTATTGATGGGAATCCCGGAATAAGGGGAACACGATCTTTGCTTCGACAAGACGTGCCAAGGACACCGCCTCGCTAAACGTGCTAAGGCGATACAATAAAAATAATTCGAGTAAAGGCTTGGTAATGGTGTGACGTCACGCCACAAAATACGTCAGCAGATTGAACTTGTGTAATATTATTCTCTCTACGGTGGTACGTGGAATTTGCTTTTGCAGAGCCGGACACTATCCTGGTGTTCACAATCTTCTATAAATTATTCGGAGGAAGAACCCACCTTGCAATGCCGAAGACAACATGCGCGCTGGACTCGTCGTCATTGAAGCCTGGTTCAGGGGCTACTGAGGGAGTTCCGGACTAGGGGGTGCCCAGATAGCCGAACTATCATGATCGGACGGACTCCAAGACTATGAAGATACAAGATTGAAGACTTCGTCCCGTGTCCGGATGGGACTTTCCTTGGCGTGGAAGGCAAGCTTGGCGATATGGATATGTAGATCTCCTACCATTGTAACCGACTTTGTGTAACCCTAGCCCTCTCCGATGTCTATATAAACTGGATGGCTTTAGTCCATAGGACGAACAACAATCATACCATAGGCTAGCTTCTAGGGTTTAGCCTCCTTGATCTCGTGGTAGATCCACTCTTGTAACACACATCATCAATATTAATCAAGCAGGACGTAGGGTTTTACCTCCATCAAGAGGGCCCGAACCTGGGTAAAACATCGTGTCCCTTGTCTCCTGTTACCATCCGCCTAGACGCACAGTTTGGGACCCCCTACCCGAGATCCACCGGTTTTGACACCGACAGTGCCCCCCTGCCCCTGTATATAAAGGAGCAAGGGGGGTGCGGCCGGCCAAGGGGAGAGGCGCGCCGGGAGGAGCGGGAGTAGGACTCCCCCTCTTTCCTAGTTAGATTAGGACTTGGGAGGGGGAAAGAGGAGGGAGAGAGGAAGGAAGGGGGGCGCCGCCCCCTCTCCTTGTCCTATTCGGACTAGGGGGAGGGGCGCGCGGCCCACCCCTGGCCGCCTCAACTTTTCTCCGTAAAGGCCCACTAAGGCCCATTAACCTCCCGGGGGGGGGGGGTCCGGTAACCTCACGGTACTCCGGTAAAATCCCAATTTCACCCGGAACACTTCCGATATCCAAACATAGGCTTCCAATATATCAATCTTCATGTCTCGACCATTTCGAGTCTCCTCTTCATTTCCGTGATCACATCCGGGACTCCGAACAACCTTCGGCACATCAAAACATATAAACTCATAATATAACTGTCATCGTAACGTTAAGCGTGCGGACCCTATGGGTTCGAGAACTATGTAGACATGACCGAGACACGTTTCCGGTTAATAACCAATAGCGGAACCTGGATGCTCATATTGGCTCCTACATATTCTACGAAGATCTTTATCGGTCAAACCGCATAACAACATACGATGTTCCCTTTGTCATCGGTATGTTACTTGCCCGAGATTCGATCGTCGGTATCTCAATACCTAGTTCAATCTCGTTATCGGCAAGTCTCTTTACTCGTTATGTAATACATCATCTCACAACTAACTCATTAGTCACATTGCTTGCAAGGCTTATAGTGATGTGTATTACCGAGAGGGCTCAGAGATACCTCTCCGACAATCGGAGTGACAAATCCTAATCTCGAAATACGCCAACCCAACAAGTACCTTCAGAGACACCTGTAGAGCACATTTATAATCACCCAGTTACGTTGTGATGTTTGGTGGCACACAAAGTGTTCCTCCGGTAAACGGGAGTTGCATAATCTCTTAGTCATAGGAACATGTATAAGTCATGAAGAAAGCAATAGCAACATACTAAACGATCAAGTGCTAAGCTAACGGAATGGGTCAAGTCAATCACATCATTCTCCTAATGATGTGATCCCATTAATCAAATGACAACTCTTTGTCCATGGCTAGGAAACATAACCATCTTTGATTAACGAGCTAGTAAAGGAGGCATACTAGTGACACTCAGTTTATCTATGTATTCACACATGTATCATGTTTCCGGTTAATACAATTCTAACATGAATAATAAACATTTATCATGAAATAAGGAAATAAACAATAACTTTATTATTGCCTCTAGGGCATATTTCCTTCAGTCTCCCACTTGCACTAGAGTCAATAATCTACTTCACATCATCATGTGATTCAACATCAATATTCACATCTGTATGTGATTAACACCCATAGTTCACATCGTTATGTGACCAACACCCGAAGGGTTTACTAGAGTCAATAATCTAGTTCACATCGCTATGTGATTAAAACCCAAAGAGTACTAAGGTATGATCATGTTTTGCTCGTGAGAGAAGTTTAGTCAATGGGTCTGTCACATTCAGAGCCGTGTGTATTTTGCAAATATTCTATGTCTACAATGCTCTGCATGGAGGTACTCTAGCTAATTCCTCCCACTTTCAATATGTATCCAGATTGAGACTTAGAGTCATCTAGATCGGTGTAAAAGCTTGCATCGATGTAACTCTTTACGACGAACTATTTTTATCACCTCCATAATCGAGAAACATCTCCTTAGTCCTCACTAAGGATATTCTTGACCGCTGTCTAGTGATCTACTCTTACATCAAAATTGTATTCCTTTGCCAAACTCAGAGCAAGGTATACAATAGGTCTGGTACACAGCATAATATACTTTATAGAACCTATGTCTGAGGCATAGGGAATGACTTTTCATTCTCTTTCTATTTTCTGCCATGGTCGGGTTTTGAGTCTTACTCAACTTCACACCTTGCGACACAGGCAAGAACTCTTTCTTTGACTGTTCCATTTTGAACTACTTCAAAATCTTGTCAACGTATGTACTCATTGAAAAATCTTATCAAGCGTCTTGATCTATCTCTATAGATCTTGATTCTCAATGTGTAAGCAGCTTCACCGAGGTCTTTCTTTGAAAAACTCCTTTCAAACACTCCTTTATGCTTTCCAGAAAATTCTACATCATTTCCGATCAACAATATGTCATTCACATATACTTATCATAAAGGTTGTAGTGCTCCCACTCACTTTCTTGTAAATACAGGACTTTCCAAAAGTCTGTATAAAACCATATGCTTTGATCAACTCATCAAAGCGTATATTCCAACTCCGAGATGCTTGCACCAGTCCATTGATGGATCGCTGGAGGTTGCACATTTTGTTAGCACCTTTCGGTTCGACAAAACCTTCTAGTTGCATCATATACAACTCTACTTCCAAAAATCCATTCAGGAACACGGTTTTGATATCCATTTGCCAGATTTCATAAAATGTGGCAATTGCTAACATGATTCGGACAGACTTAAACATCGTTACGAGTGAGAAAATCTCATCATATTCAACACCTTGAACTTGTCGAAAACCTTTCGCAACAAGTCGAGCTTTGTAGATAGTAACACTACTATCAGTGTCCGTCTTCCTCTAGAAGATCCATTTATTTAACTTGGCTTGCTGATCATCGAGCAAGTCAACCAAAGTCCATACTTTGTTCTCATACATGGATCCTATCTCAGATTTTATGGCTTCAAGCCATTTCCCGGAATCTGGGCTCATCATCGCTTCCTCATAGTTCGTAGGTTCATCATGGTCTAGTAACATGACTTCCAGAACAGGATTACCGTACCACTCTGGTGCGGATCTTACTCTGGAAGACCTACGAGGTTCAGTAGTAACTTGATCTGAAGCTTCATGATCATCATCATTAGCTTCCTCACAAATTGGTGTAGGAATCACAGGAACTGATTTATGTGATGAACTACTTTCTAATAAGGGAGCAGGTATAGTTACCTTATCAAGTTCTACTTTCCTCCCACTCACTTCTTTCGAGAGAAACTCCTTCCCTAGAAAGGATCCATTCTTAGCAACAAAGATTTTTCCTTCGGATCTGTGATAGAAGGTGTACCCAACAGTTTCCTTTGGGTATTCTATGAAGACGCACTTCTCCGATTTGGGTTCGAGCTTATCAGGTTGAAACTTTTTCACATAAGCATCGCAGCCCCAAACTTTAAGAAATGACAACTTTGGTATCTTGCCAAACCACAGTTCATAAGCCGTTGTCTCAACGGATTTCGATGGTGCCCTATTTAAAGTGAATGCAACTATCTCTAATGCATAACCCCAAAACAATAGTGGTAAACCGATAAGAGACATCATAGGTCGCACAATATCCAATAAAGTGTGGTTACGATGTTCGGACACACCATAACGTTGTGGTGTTCCAGGTGGTGTGAACTGTGAAACTATTCCACATTGTTTTATATGAAGGCCAAACTCGTAACTCAAATATTCTCCTCCATGATCAAATCGTAGAAACTTTATTTTCTTGTTATGATGATTCTTCACTTCACTCTGAAATTCTTTGAACTTTTCAAATGTTTCAGACTCGTGTTTCATTAAGTAGATATACCCATATCTGCTCAAATCATCTGTGAAGGTCCAAAAATAACGATATTCGCCACGAGCATTAACACTCATTGGATCACATACATCGATATGTATTATTTCCAATAAGTCACTAGCTCGTTCCATTGTTCCGGAGAACGGAGTTTTAATCATCTTGCCCAAAAGGCACGGTTCGCAAGCATCAAAATGATTCGTAACCAAGTGATTCCAAAAATCCATCTTCATGGAGTTTCTTCATGCGCTTTACACCGATATGACCCAAACGGCAGTGCCACAAATAAGTTGCACTATCATTATCAACTTTGCATCTTTTGGCATCAATATTATGAATATGTGTATCACTATGATCAAGATCCAACAAACTATTTTCATTGGGTGTATGACCATCGAAGGTTTTATTCATGTAAACAGAACAAAAATTATTCTCTGATTTTAAATGAATAACTGTATTGCAATAAACATGATCAAATCATATTCATGCTCAATGCAAATGCCAAATAACATTTATTTAGGTTCAACACTTATCCCGAAAGTATAGGGAGTGTGCGATGATGATCATATCAATCTTGGAACCACTTCCAACACACATCGTCACTTCACCCTCAACTAGTCTCTGTTTATTCTGCAACTCCTGTTTCGAGTTACTAATCTTAGCAACCGAACAAGTATCAAATACTCAGGGGCTACTATAAACACTAGTAAGGCACACATCAATAACATGTATATCAAATATACCCTTGTTCACTTTGCCATCCTTCTTATCCACCAATTATTCAGGGCATTTCCGCTTCTAGTGACCATTTCCTTTGCAGTGTGAGCACTCAGTTTCAGGCTTTGGTCCAGCTTTGGGCTTCTTTGTGGGAGTGACAACTTGCTTGCCATTCTGCTTGAAGTTCCCTTTCTCCCCTTTGCCCTTTTTCTTGAAACTAGTGGTCTTGTCAATCATCAACACTTGATGCTCTTTTCTTGATTTCTACGTTCGTCGATTTCAGCATCCCGAAGAGCTCAGGAATCATTTTTGTCATCCCTTGCATTATAGTTCATCACGAAGTTCCACTAACTGGTGATGGTGACTAGAGAACTCTGCCAATCACTATGTTATCTGGAAGATTAACTCCCACTTGATTCAAGCGATTGTAGTACTCAGATAATCTAAGTACTTGCTCACTAGTTGAGCAATTCTCCTCCATCTTTTAGGCGAAGTATTTGTCAGAGGTTTCATACCTCTTGACACGGGCATGAGTCTGAATTATCAATTTCATCTCATGGAACATCTCATATGTTCCGTGACGTTTCAAAAATGTTTTTGTAGTCCCAGTTCTAAGCCATAAAGCATGGTGCACAAAACTATCAAGTAGTCATCATATTGAGCTAGCCAAATGTTCATAACTTCTGCATCTGCTCCTGCAATAGGTCTGTCACCTAGCGGTGCATCAAGGACATAATTCTTCTGTGCAGCAATGATGATAAACCTCAGATCACGGACCAAGTCCGCATCATTGCTACTAACATCTTTCAACTTAGTTTTCTCTAGGAACACATATAAAAACATAGGGAAGCAAAAACATAGGGAAGCAACAACGCGAGCTATTGATCTACAACATAATTTGCAAAATACTACCAGGACTAAGTTCATGATAAATTAAAGTTCAATTAATCATATTACTTAAGAACTCCCACTTAGATAGACATCCCTCTAATCATCTAAGTGATCACATGATCCAAATCAACTAAACCATAACCGATCATCACGTGAAATGGAGTAGTTTTCAATGGTGAACATCACTATGTTGATCATATCTACTATATGGTTCACGCTCGACCTTTCGGTCTTAGTGTTCCGAGGTCATATCTGCATATGCTAGGCTCGTCAAGTTTAACCTGAGTATTCTGCGTGTGCAAAACTGGCTTGCACCCGTTGTAGATGGACGTAGAGCTTATCACACCCGATCATCACGTGGTGTCTGGGCACGACGAACTTTGGCAATGGTGCATACTCAGGGAGAACACTTTTATCTTGAAATTTAGTGAGAGATCATCTTATAATGCTACCGTCAATCAAAGCAAGATAATATGCATAAGAGATAAACATCACATGCAATCAATATAAGTGATATGATATGGCCATCATCATCTTGTGCTTGTGATCTCCATCTCCGAAGCACCGTCATGATCACCATCGTCACCGGCGCGACACCTTGATCTCCATCATAGCATCGTTGCCGTCTCGCCAATCTTATGCTTCTACGACTATCGCTATCACTTAGTGATAAAGTAAAGCATTTACAGGGCGATTGCATTGCATACAATAAAGCAACAACCATATGGCTCCTGCCAGTTGTCGATAACTCGGTTACAAAACATGATCATCTCATACAATAAAATTTAGCATCATGTCTTGACCATATCACATCACAGCATGCCCTGCAAAAACAAGTTAGACATCCTCTACTTTCTTGTTGCAAATTTTACGTGGCTGCTACGGGCTGAGCAAGAACCGTTCTTACCTACGCATCAAAACCACAATGATAGTTTGTCAAGTTGGTGCTGTTTTAACCTTCGCAAGGATCGGGCGTAGCCACACTCGGTTCAACTAAAGTGAGAGAGACAGCACCCACCGGTCACCTTTAAGCAACTAGTGCTCGTGGCGGTGAAACCAGTCTCGCGTAAGCGTACGCGTAATGTCGGTCCGGGCCGCTTCATCTCACAATACCGCTGAACCAGAGTATGACATGCTGGTAAGCAGTATGACTTATATCGCCCACAACTCACTTGTGTTCTACTCGTGCATATGACATCTACGCATAAAACCTGGCTCGGATGCCACTGTTGGGGAACGTAGTAATTTCAAAAAAAATCCTATGCACACGCAAGATCATGGTGATGCATAGCAACGAGAGGGAAGAGTGTTGTCTACGTACCCTCGTAGACCAAAAGCGGAAGCGTTAGCACAACACGGTTGATGTAGTCGTACGTCTTCACGATCCGACCCATCAAGCACGAACGTATGGCACCTCCGAGTTCAGCACACGTTCAACCCGATGACCTCCCTCGAATTCCGATCCAGCCGAGTGTTGAGGGAGAGTTTCATCAGCACGACGGCGTGGTGGCAATGTTGATGTTCTACCGACGCAGGGCTTCGCCTAAGCACCGCTATAGTATTATCGAGGTGGACTATGGTGGAGGGGGGCACCGCACACGGCTAAGAGATCAATGATCAATTGTTGTGTCTCTAGGGTGCCCCCTGCCCCCGTATATAAAGGAGTAAGGGGGGTGCGGCCGGCAATGGGGAGAGGCGCGCCGGGAGGAGTCCTACTCCCACCGGGAGTAGGACTCCCCCCTTTCCTAGTTGGATTAGGACTTGGGAGGGGGAAAGAGGAGGGAGAGAGGAAGGAAGGGGGGGCGCCCCCCCTCTCCTTGTCCTATTCAGACTAGGGGGAGGGGCACGCGGCCCAGCCCTGGCCGCCTCTCCTCTTCTCCGTAAAGGCCCACTAAGGCCCATTAACCTCCCGGGGGGTTCCGGTAACCTCCCGGTACTCCGGTAAAATCCCGATTTCACCCGGAACACTTCCGATATCCAAACATAGGCTTCCAATATATCAATCTTCATGTCTCAACCATTTCGAGACTCCTCGTCATGTCCGTGATCACATCCGGGACTCTGAACAACCTTCGGTACATGAAAACATATAAACTCATAATATAACTATCATCGTAACGTTAAGCGTGCGGACCCTACGGGTTCGAGAACTATGTAGACATGACCGAGACACGTTTTTGGTCAATAACCAATAGAGAAACCTGGATGCTCATATTGGCTCCTACATATTCTACGGAGATCTTTATCGGTCAAACCGCATAACAACATACGTTGTTCCCTTTGTCATCGGTATGTTACTTGCCCGAGATTCGATCGTCGGTATCTCAATACCTAGTTCAATCTCGTTACCGGCAAGTCTCTTTACTCGTTATGTAATACATCATCTCACAACTAACTCATTAGTCACATTGCTTGCAAGGCTTATAGTGATGTGTATTACCGAGAGGGCTCAGAGATACCTCTCCGACAATCGGAGTGACAAATCCTAATCTCGAAATACGCCAACCCAACAAGTACCTTAGGAGACACCTGTAGAGCACCTTTATAATCACCCAGTTACGTTGTGACGTTTGGTGGCACACAAAGTGTTCCTCCGGTAAACGGGAGTTGCATAATCTCATAGTCACAGGAACATGTATAAGTCATGAAGAAAGCAGTAGCAACATACTAAACGATCAAGTGCTAAGCTAACGGAATGGGTCAAGTCAATCACATCATTCTCCTAATGATGTGATCCCATTAATCAAATGACAACTATTTGTCCATGACTAGGAAACAAAACCATCTTTGATTAACGAGCTAGTCAAGTAGAGGCATACTAGTGACACTCAGTTTATCTATGTATTCACACATGTATCATGTTTCCGGTTAATACAATTCTAGCATGAATAATAAACATTTATCATGAAATAAGGAAATAAATAATAACTTTATTATTGCCTCTAGGGCATATTTCCTTCACAATATTGTAACATGGGTGTTGAATGAATACATTCCTTGCCTCTTGACCATGTAGGTGGTTTGAGAGGTAATCATTGATGAACTGCTTTGAAAAGTAATAAAAACAAAGATATGCATAAATCGTTGTTATAAATTTTGAAATGGCGCAAGGGGTAAAAACAAGGTAAAAGAGTTAGTACCATCCTATAGTTGACTGATGTCTTCTTCATTGTGCAAACAAAGATCTTGCTGTTATTTGTCGCAAGTTTCTTCATCCTAACAATCTTTCTAAGTTTCTTGATTTGACTGATATTCATGGATATCTCATTTCCCCATATGCAAAATGGATCAAACAGTGGGTCTCAGCCTCTGACAGCAGGACCTACATGTGCAAGACCAAATTGTGAGAAACCTAAATATTAGAATGATTCCTGCAACTGCACAATAATATGCTATTAGCGAAAGGACCATGCATGAGCAAACCTCGATGGTAAACCGCAGTGTCTCCCATTGTTTCCCTGCAACACACATAAGGAAGGTCTTGATCATGTTAACTAAGAGTTGCCATACTATCAGTAGAATATGTATTGAGTACATCCAAATTCGATTTTATGTCACATGCATAACAATACAAAATTGTACCCACAGCAAATGAAAATCAAATTGCAGAACTGAACCAAACAGTTAAATGGACAGCAGACCAAATGAACCAAAAAGTTAAGTGAGCATGACATTGTAGAATAAAAACATGTACTAGAAGATAAGACAGTTAACAAAACAAAGAATGCTTGAGAACAGTACTATGAAATGTAGCAATTGTTGGACCAAACTATTAACTGAACATTACATTTCAGAGACCAAACTGTTAACTGAATATTACATTTCAGAAGACCAAACTGTAACTGAACATCAGATTGCATATTAACATTACAGAGGACAAATCACTAGAAGGCACTGGCGGTGGCCTCGAGAAAACAATACGAACTGTATTTTAAAGTAGACAATCGCGTGGTGGTGTTGACGGTGGCCTCAAAGAGGAGGTACTCCTCCAAGATCTGGCGGTCGGCATGCATGGTAGCCATAGCGACCTCGTGCGCGCGTGCGGCCGCGATTTGCTTCTCCGCTGCCAGATGCTACTGAGCTCCATGTTATACTACGTGCAAAATGGCGGTGGGCGGCGCTTAATTGGAGGAGGGGGGCAGTGATTTCGGCGAAAGGTGTCGCACCATCGGTCGGGGCATGTGGGACGGGGAAGGAGGAGGATGGTGTGGGTGGGGTGTGGATTACCTGACCATATCGATGAAGCCGCGCAACAAGAAGAAGGGTCGGCGGTAAGGAGGCGGCGCTGCAAGAAGAAGGGTAGCCGGTGAGGAGGCGGCGCTGCAAGAAGAAGGGTCGCCGGTGAGGAGGCTGAGCTTCCAGTAAGCAGCAGTGAAGGTTTGAACTTGTAAAGCAAGGAGGAATAGTGTAAATGTGGCTTTTGGTGGGAGGGAGGGGGCGGGGAGATAGATATTTCCACGGTGGCAGAAATTTTTTGCTTGGTGCCGCGAGAAACTTGTGCGCAAGTGTGGTTGAAGCGGGGGCGGTGGACTGTAGACAACGAAGCTTCCTGCGTAATCCAAACAAGATGGTGCGCCAAGATATTTTATATCGCATCCCACATGATTCTTTCTAGTAAACTGTTTGTGGCATACCTGATTTTTTTCATTATGTTTTGAAAGACAGAATTGTGTTACGGAGGGAAAGGATGGTGTTTGAATTGCTAGAACATTTATGTACAGTAAACATGCAACTACATGAGTGTCGTGTTTAAATTTGAAATTATTCCGGGTTCGTTTGGCATTTTTATGCATTAGTTGAGTTTCTAGACATTTAAATGTGCATAATTCAAATTTGAACTACAAGCACATGCTCCAGTGAACCAAAGTTTATTGAAAAATCACATGTGTGTCTTTGGGTGAATTTATAGGTCCCATGCAAGAAATGGGAATGAAATTCAAACATCTGGGCGTCGTGGCTCGGCCGAGAACATTGAGAAACTTGGTTTTTAAATTCCTGGAAATCCAAAACTCGCCTGAAAAATCATGAAACTTGGCATGGTGTCATTTCATGGCACCAACATGCTGTGGTAAAAAAAATTGGCCGCATTTGGACAAGTTTTTGGTATAAGCTTCTTGCAAACCGGAGCTTCTCTCGAGAAGACTCGAGGTTCCCGAGGGGGGGCGTGTCACCTTTGTGTGCGAAACGATATACATTGCCTTCCCCCCATTGATTTTTTACAAAGGCTACATAGAACTATATGAATGTCGTGTTAAAACTTTGGAATTATTCCGGGTTCATTTGGACTTTCGTATACATTAATTGAATTTATGGCCATTTAATGTGCATAATTCAAATTTGAACTACAAGCACATGCTTGAGTGCACCAAAATTGGTTGAAAAACCACATGTGTGTCCTTGGGTGAATTTCTAGGTCCCATGCAAGAAATGGGAATAAAATTCAAACATCTGGGCATCATGGCTCAGCCGGAAAGATTGAGAAACTTGGTTTTTTAATTCATGTAAATCCAAAACACGCCTGAAAATCATGAAACTTGGCATGGTGTCATGACATGGCACCAACATGCTACGATATATTTTTTGGCCAAATTGGGACAAGCTTTGGTATAAGCTTCTTGCAAACCGGAGCTTCTCTCAAAAGGCTCGTGGTTCCGAGAGGGAACATGTCACCTCCGTATGCAAAACGACATACATACACTGCCTTCTCCTGCCTTAATTTTTTTACACAGGCAGATTAGACCAACTAGAAGTATCGTGCTAAATTTTGGAATTATTCTAGGTTCGTTTGACCTTTTTTATACATTAATTAAATTTTTGGGAAGTTAATGTGCATAATTCAAATTTGAACTACAAGCACATGCTCCAGTGCACCAAAGTTGGTTGGAAATCGCATATGTGTGCTTGGGTAAATTTCTAGGTCCAATGCAAGAAATTAGAATGAAATTCAAACATCTGGGCGTCGTGGCTCAGCCGGAAAGATTGAGAAACTTGGTTTTTTAATTACTGTAAATCAAAACACGCCTGAAAATCATGAAACTTGGCATGGTGTCATGACATGGCACCAACATGATGTGGTAAATTTTTTGGCCGAATTGGGAGAAGCTTTGGTATAAGCTTCTTGCAAACCGGAGCTTCTCTAAAGAAGGCTCGTGGTTCAGAGAGGGAACATGTCACCTTTTTGTGCGAAATGACATACGTACACTGCCTTCTCCCACATTAAATTTTTTTACACGGGCAGATTAGACCAAATAGAAGTATCGTGCTAAATTTTGGAATTATTCTAGGTTCGTTTGACCTTTTTATATATTACTTGAATTTATGGGCATCTAATGTGCAAAATTCAAATTTGAACTACAAGCACATGCTCCAGTGCACCAAAGTTGGTTGAAAAATCACATGTGTGTCCTTGTGTGAATTTGTAGGTCTCATGCAAGAAATGGGAATGGAATTCAAACATCTAGACGTCGTGCCTCGGGTGGAAATATTGAGAAACTTGGTTTTTTAATTCCTGTAAATCCAAAACACGTCTGAAAAATATGAAACTTGGCATGGTGTCATGACATGGCACCAACATGTTGTTGTAATTTTTTTGGCCGAATTGGGACAAGCTTTGGTACAAGCTTCTTGCAAACCAGAGCTTCTCTCAAGAAGGCTCATGGTTCCGAGAGGGAACATGTCACCTCCGTGTGCGAAATGACATACACTGCCTTCTCCCACCTTGATTTTTTTGTAACGCCCGAATAATTATGCTAAAGTAAACATACGCTAATGATGCCACGCCACCTCTATTACTGTTGCTAACCTCGCGTTAGATCGAAATGTGTCAAATTCAAATTTGAATATTTGACAAACAATAAAATTTTTAAATATCAAATTTAAAATGTTCGGAATGTGATGTAATTAAGTTTACTAAATTAGGTGCAACCTATGTATTTTTTCAAAACTAACATGTTTAGGAAATGGGAGAAAACAGAAAAGATAATAAAGAAAAAGGAAAATAACAAAAACAAAAAACATTAAAAATAACAAAAAGAAAAAGAAAAGGAAACCTCACCCCCACTGGACCAGGCGGCCCAGCTCACAGGCCAGGCCAGCCCACCTGCCACCCCACTCACCTTATCCTCCTACCTACCGAAACCCTAACCACCTCATCCACTCCACCGCTCCCTACCCCACACATTCGCCTCCTCCTCCCCGATCCAGATCTAGATCGGGGGAACGAACCGCCGACCCCGCCGCCCAACCTCGTCGCCCTCGACGCTCATCGCCACCACCACGACACCGTCGACAGCCGGAGCACCGCCACCATGCCGGCCTGCCTCCTCGCCTCCTCATCCCTCTCCTCGCCGGAATGTCATCCCCGTCATCCTCCTCGACCCCCGCTGCCCGTACCCCTACGCTCCCGCAGTGAGGCCCCAGCTCTCCCCTCTCCCCTTGTCGGACACCGTCCGCCGCGCCTGACCGCGCCGATGCACGGGCCAAGCCCTGCGCACTACCACTCCTGCTCCATGCCGTGCTGTCCACTCCCTGCCACACCACGCGCGCGCACTCGCCTGGCCTCCCGCGCCGCGGCCTCCTTGCCCACGACGCGCCTAGGCCACGCAACCTGCACTCGCCCCGCTCCTGCCACAACCGCCTGCTACTGCCGTTGTTGTCATCGTCGTGCACTGCGCCTGAAGTCCCGCGCTCGCTGCCGCGGCCCGACCTCTGCTTCGCCCCGCCCACCGGAGCCCCTCGCGCACGGCCCTACTGCAGCTGCCTCCTCTACTCGCCGCAATCGCTGCGCGCTCCTACCCTTCGCACCCACTATTGGTGTCAAAACCGGCAGATCTCGAGTACACTACTAGGAAAAGGCCTACTAATGGCGCACTACCGGTGCGCCATTAGTATCACGCCACTAGTATTTTTTACTAATGGCGCACCACTGGTGCGCCATTAGTATCTGGTATACTAATGGCGCACCATGCAGTGCGCCATTAGTTTTGCCCACAATGCGCCACTAGAGTCTGCTATACTAATGGCGCACCACATGGTAGTGCGCCATTAGTAACAATTTTTTTAATTTTTTTCTTCTTAATCTCAGGTCACTATTTCACATATGAGATATCCAACACATATATATACAACAAGCATCCATATAACAATCATAGCCAACACACAAGTTCCATCATATATACATACATAGCCAACACATAGTTCCATCGTTACATATTACAAAAGTTTCACATTGTTCATCCAACACCGTTATCCATCAATTCACAAAAGTTTCACATTGATACAAAATAAAAACACAAATGGAAAAGAAGCACTCCATCCATGCAAGCTTCCGTGAATTAAATCAAATCTGCAAAATGATAAACAAGAAGTTAGAAGAAGAAGAAGAAGAAGAGGACTAGAAGAATACTAGAAGAAGAAGAACACTAGAAGAAGAATAAGAAGAATTTTCGAAAAGAAGAAGAATAAGAAGAAGACTATAAGCTTATTATGTAAACTTGATCATTTTGTGCTAACATAAGTAATTTTGGAGCTAACCTATAGGAAACTAAGCATATAAGCTCTAAGTTAGCATATTAGAGCCAACTTAGGTAAAATGAAGCTAACCTATGTCATTTTGGAAAAGAAGAAGAATAAGAAGAAGACTATAAGCTTATTATGTAAACTTGATCATTTTGTGCTACCATAAGTTATTTTGGAGCTAACCTATAGGAAACTAAGCATATAAGCTCTAAGTTAGTATATTAGAGCCAACTTAGGTAAAATGAAGCTAACCTATGTCATTTTGGAAAAGAAGAATAAGAAAAAGACTATAATCTTATTATGTAAACTTGATCATTTTGTGCTAACATAAGTTATTTTGGAGCTAACCTATAGGAAACTAAGCATATGAGCTCTAAGTTAGCATATTAGAGCCAACTTAGGTAAAATGAAGCTAACCTATAGGAAACTAAGCATATTAGAGATAACATAGGTAACTAAGTATATATATATATCATTTTGGAGATCTGACATACCTAACAAAGTTCAGTTCTCATGCATTGTTCTTCTCCTTCTCCTTCCTCAGCCTGATGCGCCAAGAGCGGCGAGGCGGTGGAGGCAGTGGAGGCAGTGGATGTAGTCTTCTACCATAATTGGCGTGGTCATGTCGCCCAGCTGTGGGATCGTCGGCGCCACCACCGGTGCATGGTCATTGTCAGGCACCACCACCATCGCGAGGCCACCTTCAGGCATGACCATCGCTAGGTCATCCTCAGCCACCTCCATCTCTTGCCCATGGTCAGCCACCACCATCTCTTGCCCATGGTCAGCCACCACCATCTCTTGCCCATGGTCAGCCACCACCATCTCTTGCCCTTGGTCAGCCACCACCAGCGCTAGGTCATCCTCAACCTGATGCCCATCGTCATCCTGCAGCTCCTCATCCCCACTCTGCTCCTCTTCTCTCGCACTCCAGTCCGGACCATCCTTCTTGTTGTCTATGCTGCTGCCAGAATCGCTGCTACTTTCGCTACAGCCAGAATCGCTGCTGCTTTTGCTACAGCCATAGTCGCTGCTGCTTTGGCTGTAGCCAGTGTTGCTGCTGCTGCTCCCATTACCTGTCCAAATGCAACAATGACCGTTAACAATCAATGTGAGACAAAGCCAAATGTAGAGGAATAAGAAGAGGCAGAACATACCGACATCATCATCGTTAGCGTAGCGCATGCGACACATAGTCGCGTTGAACACCTTCACGATGAGCATGGTGGCGTAGTCGTCGTACCTGAAGAGAAGGAAGTACCCCAGCCGCAGGTCGTAGGCACGGTAGAACTTCTCCCACCCACGAGACAAGTACATGTGGCCCTCCTTGATCACCAACTCCACATCCCACTGCCTGCGAAACCCGCTGCCGGCCTGTCGTAGCTTCACATTATTTGGCGGATCTTCACCCATCAGCATGTTCATAAAACTGTCAGGCAGCCTCTGCAGTTTGGGACAATGAGTGATGTAGCAAACAACAGATATCATAATGAGATGGTTAAAGAGGAGATCTCTCGTTTTATATACCCGCGTCATGGATGATACTGAAGTCTCAAGTATGATAGTGAAGAACTCGGAAGCATCCAACTCATACTGCGGTGTCACAGAGCGGCGGTGGCTGCTTCCCGCCATCTCTGATAAGCAGCAGAAGAGACCAATTAGTACCCTTGCAACAGATCATAAAACATGCATGATAACAGGCATTAGTCGCAAGTACCCCATATGTCCTATTTTTAGCAAAGTCATGCTAAAATTTCAGCACGACCTTTGCTGAAAATAGGACATATGGAGTACCCGAATTTGCCGGAACGGAAGTTAATCGACATTCCGACAAACTCAAGGGCCTCTCGGGGTACCTGCAAAATCATTATCCCAGGTGGACAAGGCAATGTGCTACTTGCTTAAATCTCTGTCCAATATTTACAAGACAAACAACAGGTGGCAAAGCCCGGTGTTAAAAAAAAGGCCTCCATCACAACATGGAAAATACGTTGGCCTCTGAAGAGGTGAAACAATATATGCATCTCCAGGCAGTATCATTCAACATTTTGGACAAACCACTACAAGCAATACTGGATCAGATACAAGAAGAATGTGAGAAAATATAGACAAATACTAATAGATTGAGGTGTTTAACTTGTGGTGCTCTCTGTGCTATACAGACATGTATTCTTGACAAACTAGTACAAGCAATGGTGGATCAGATATAGAAGCAATATGATATAATATAAATAAATGCACCCAAAAAAAAGTACCCATCAATGAGCCTTGTCAAAATGGATTGTTTGACGCATAAAACCCAACTCAGTGCATAAGCAACCAGTGTCCCTTGCCATCATAGAAAAAAGATAGAACCATACAAAGAATTGAACAGTTTATCATAACAGCGGAACACTGATGGTCTGGTATGGCAAGCATGCAAGCTATAAAGTGACAACACTATAACTGTGAAAAGAGCATAGTCCAGCCAAACATATCACACAAATTCCACTTAAATATAACCTATGGGTACAACAACTGCAGAATCACCAACACTGAAAGTCAAATCTATGGGTACCATGAAAAGAAGTTAACATGGACAGCAAGGAGCTGACACAAAACGAATATAGCCTAATTTAGCTAAGAAAACCCTCAGGTTGTAGTAGCAGATACTGCTCTAAAACATGTGATCCTTTTTGCACGCTAGGTTTAGTTAGTGTTACCTGCCAAGTGCACATGTGACAGTAGTTCTAGCAAGCAATGTTGCTAAAGAGTATAGCATGTAAATTGGATCTTGGGCTATAAGTTTAGTGAACTACATGCTACTGGGCTTCATGGCTATGAATATCTCACAGAGATTTTAATCTCTTCGCTAGCTCTAGAAAACTGTTAGGTATTTGTCCGTTATTTGTTGCATATCTTACATTTGGTCGGAGAGCGCAAGGCTAATGTGACAATCGCCACAACCAACCTCTGTTTCCCTGATGCTTCTTACAGGGCTGATGCATCAATGTGCCTGGGCATACAAAGATTAGTATATAGTGAAGGACACTGTGCATGCTGGATCTCCTTTTTGTTAAACAATTCGGTAAACTAACTATGATCAAGTTAACTGCATATTGAATTAACCAACTTATGATGACAAACTGAAGCAAGCTATAATCTACTACAATTATCACAAGATAGCAGAAGAACTCATCTAGCAATGCTAGTTGCTAGTAACCAAAGAACCTTCAAACGTGACTGGCTCATGGTTTTTTCATTGTTATTAGATCAAAGCATTTAAAAATTGATGATTTGTTCTAACTACAGGCCTGTACCACTTCTACACATTGCGTAGCTGCACATTCAGAACAAAAAACACAGAAATTGCAACAAAATGTCACCTGTCAGGCTGTCACTGGAGAGGAGGGCCGAGGGTTTGCTGCTTCAGGGGCGTGTGGAGGGGGCAGACCCGCGGCTTGGTGCTCGGCGACGCTTGCGAGGAGGCCTGCTCAAGGAGGAAGCACACGAGGATGGTGGCTGCCGGTGGAGTGGCTCGACGACGATGGTGGTGCTTCCTGTCAAAGTAAGCAAGAAGATTGGCATGAGTAAATAGAAGTAAAAGTAAAACCAATGTGATTTTCATATCCAGAAACTACATTGTTCATCGTTTTAGCAAGTAAATGTACCAGCTCAGAGGATACATTCATGTTTAATCAGCAACGACATCCTCATTTGGCAAAGTGTCATCCCCATTCAGATGTTCACTAGTATACAATCAGCAATGCCGTCCTCATTCAGTTAACACTCTGGTCACAGAATGGCTGGGCGAGGATGATAAGCACGAGTAACAATCACAGCCTGTGCTACAAACACTCGTCGTGAACACACATATTTTGTTTCCTAATTATTAAAACGAGATTGGTTTCGGTCGACAGCGGCAGCAGCTCGTCAGACCAAGGGCGCGCGACACGCACGAGCGACGGAGAAGTGAGAGGCACGGGGGAGGGGAGGCAGGGGGCTTACTGGGGAGGAAGAGGCCGCCGTCCGTCACCCCCTTGGCCGGAGGAGGCCGCCGCGGCTGCGTCGACTGCCTCCGCGCGGAGTCGCCGCCTAGGGTTAGGGTTTGCTCTGGCTTCCATCGGTCGCGGCTGCGGCGGATCGGACAGTGGAGGCTTGTGATGGCTGTGAACCGCGCGGATCAGGGTCGGGGTTGGGGTTGGGGTTGGGCCGGGATTCTCTCCGCGAGCCAGATATCGGCCGTCACCGCGAGCCAGATAGTCATGTATAGTGCAATATATATATATATATACTAATGGTGCACCGCGTAGTAGTGCACCATTACTAGTTTAAACTAGTAATGGCGCACTGTGACACGATGCGCCATTAGTAGTTTTGCAAAACAAAAAAAAAAATACAGTACTGGCGCACTCCTTGTCCGGTGCGCCATTACTAGTTACTAGTAATGGCGCACTTCGGTAGGATGCTCCATTAGTATGTATGTAAAAATGAAAAAAAAATTATCACTAGTGGCGCACCTTTTGTGTGGTGCGCCATTAGTGTCTTCCACACTAATGGCGCATCACCAACTAGTGCGCCACTAGTATATAGTAGTGGCAACTACATCCCTGGTGCGCCATTAGTGTCAATCCTATCTATATCCCTTTTCCTAGTAGTGGTAGGGGGGCCAAAGCTGTGTTTAACCAGGTTCGGGCCCTCTTAAGGGAGGTAAAACCCTACTCCTGCTTGATTATATTTGACGAGTATGAAGATTACAAGAGTTGATCTACCTCGAGATCGTAATGGCTAAACCCTAGATGTCTAGCCTATGAGTATTCCAGTAATGATAAAGATGATGGCCTCTATGGACTAACCCCTCTAGTTTATATACACACCGAAGGGACCTAGGGTTTGTACAAGGTTGGTTCAACAGGGAAGGAAACTTCCAGACTCTAATCTTGCTGCCTACGTATTGAGAAGTCCTATCCGGACACGGAGGATAATCTTCAACTTGATCGTGTACGGCCCATCCAGCCCAGCCCATACTCCTAGGCCGGACACCCGAGGACCCCTGAATCTAGGACTCCCTCAGTTGCCCCGAACTTGCCTTCAATTATGATGTAATGTGCGGATATAAGTCTTCAGCTTTGCAAGGCAAGTTCTCCACCATACTCCGGATTGATGATAGTCCGACATCGGTTTTTGTGTCCGGTCTTAATGATTCCTTCCTGCTGCCGCCTCAAATTCCATGTGTCTGAGTGAATGCGAACGGTCTGTTACCCTTGTATTTTAATATTTCTAGCAGGCACGGGTAGCACTTATATAATGAGATTAGATCTCCAAAACACCATCTCGCATCACGCCAAGAGCAACAGAGCAAACCACGGAAAAAGAATCCAAATCATGGCTAGCGTCCCCGGCTCCTCCTCACGTCCTTATGGCCCTCAAGAGGGGGATTGGCAAAGCTATTCTGTATCCCATCTCCAGCTCAATCGACTCCAGACGCAAGGATACCTTCCCCCCACAGATCTAGTCTCTCTACGGGCAGGGTTAACTTCTATGGGCGATGATGCATTGGTAGAGAGTTTCCCCAATCCCAGCCAGGGGGAGAGGGTGTGCTTCATCTCGTTCCTTCTAAGAGGCATAGGATTCCCAATCCACCCCTTCCTCAGGGGTCTACTGGAATATTACGGGATCTGACTGCACAACCTCACACCAGGTTCTATTCTGCACATTTCCGGTTTTGTTGCCCTTTGCGAATTATTTTGTTCTTCTGCCGCGTCCCCCACCACCAGGGTGGAGGGTCCATATTTGAAGTGGGCGGCGCCAAAGTATGGCGCATAGCCGGATCCGGTTATCTAGTCGAGAGTCTGAAAAGGGGGTCCGAAGAATGGTCTTCTGAATGGTTCTACATTGAGGATGTTCCTCTTCTGGACCCTGTTCGGAGCGGGCTCCCCGAATTCTCCAGTGCTCCTTTGAAGAAGCTATTCAGCTAGCGCCCCAAGTCCCCCAGACAAGAGGATAGTGCGGAAGTAATGAGATTGGTCAGCAATGTCAGATTGTTGACCCATTCCGGACTCTCCATCGTTGAAGTCATGGCTATTGCGATAAAGCAATGTATCCAGCCTCTTCAGTCCAGAGTGAGCCCTTTATGGCTACAACGGGGAGGACGATGCATCTCGCTATACACGAAAGGGTCCGGATAAGCAAGCCGCATTGGCCGCCATGCTTATGTACCTTTATAAGGGAGAGGAAGAATACTTCGCCCACCTACAATGTCGGGACAGTTTCTCCATGTACAACCCCATTGACTGGGTAAGTTTAATCAGTAAGCACCTTTTTTATCATTGGGTTAAACAAATACTCTAGTTGTTTCAACAACAGTCGTGGAGGAAGGTAGTCGAGAACATCCATTGCCCTCCTCCCCAACCAGAAGACCACGCACATCATGAAGACCCCGGATTCCATGAAGATCCGGATACATTTGTGGAATTTGAAGATGAAGTCTATTACCAGGCGAGCCTTGATGGCTCGGAAGTAGCCATCGTGGCCGATTACCCCGATCTCTATCCCTTTGTTAAGGTAACTGTTCGGAAGTCAAAAAGAAGTGACATTTATGCTCATAACTTATTCTCCGCACTGGACCGTACTTTGCAGGATAGGCGCTCAGCAAACCATACCCAAGGACGGGCAACAAGAAGAAGGACAACACCCTCAAGGGGTGGTCGTGCGAAGCGAAAAGAGGTCGGGAGTGCCCCTGAGCCTGCTCCATCACCAAAAAGGTATGTGCTTTATTTCATATTTAGGCATGTGACCGAATTGTCATTCTTCATCCTCCTGCTATTATCTTAGGAGGGGTACCCGGTGGACCGTAAACAAGATCCCGTCCAGCCGAGCCGCAACCAATTCGGCACCAGAGACGTCAACTAGGACTGGGGCGCATGTTGGCACGGCGTAGACTCATCCACCCCATCAAGAGCCGGATGAGGTGTCCGTCACCAACTCCGAAGTGGAAAGTGCGATGAATCATCGACACTTGAAAGAAGCCCTGAGCACCCCTGCTTTAATAGAGTAGGAATTTATTGCCCTTTGCACCGTGGACGCATACATCCAAGCTGCCCGGGACGGACTTACAGGAGTTGCTTGCCTGTTCTCAAATGATATGCAGGTACAAATTTATGTAGACTTAGTTAGATAGATAGCAGTAGCCCCCGAGACTTAAAGCGGTAGGAACCCACGGATTTGAGGATTATCTATGACCACAGGTTCTGAAGGAAAAGAACAACGCATTGACCCAGGAGCTCGATACAAGCCGGACACATCTAAATGCTACTGTCAGCGAACTTGAAGAAATGAAGAGTGCCCCAATGTTCTTTGGCAAATATAAAAAACTAGAAGAAGAAGTGAAAAAGCAGGCCGAAGAGATAAAGAGCTTAAAGGCTCAACTATTGGAGGCGCAATAGGAAAACCAGAATCTGAAGGGTGGCATATTCGGTATGCCTTTTGAACCATCCAAAGTATTGATATAATCATATAATACGGAATGTTATAGTTCGTTTGATACATGTATGTTAACCGTCCGCCACGAGGAATGCCCAGGCTGCAAAGCGACATTATAAAAGAACTGCCAAAGCTGCACGAGCGTGCCTGAAAGGCCATGAAGAATATGGCCAAAGCCTTGTGTCCATCCGACACCCCTCCAGAAAGCATGCAGGGGTTGGCAGATCTGTTCAAGGGTGCCCGGCGTTGCTTCGAGCTATGGAAGACATCCGCATGGCGTGAAGGTGCACGAGAGGCATGGGCCATGGTGAAGACACGCTACACCGGACTTGATCCGAATCATATGGCATGGGTTGGACCGCAAGGACCTGACGAGAAGAAATTCCTATAAGCTTGGTGTATGACCAACTAATGACAGCGGCGAAATATTCGCAACAAGATTGTAAACTAGATAGCCTACTAGATGGCATAGAAAGAGAGTAGGCGTTCGATTCTATGTATCAATGTACTTTATGACCGAACTTATCTCCTGCCGAACTTATAAATTTTTTGTCATTGTAGACCTTCGTCTTCCACCTCTGAACCAAGAAGTTGGAGTGTTTCCATATACTGTGTTAAACTAAGAAATATTTAGTATCCATGGAAACCAGGTAATCCGGTCATATTGCTCGAATAGACAAAATGTGTTCGAGGAGTTATGTTATATTACTATTTAACGTAAGAAACATCTTCCAAGAAAAATAGTTCCGTTAGGGGTTCCTTTCCTTGGGCTAGCATACAAAATGATGCATACCTAGGCTCATATCTGAAGTATAGGCAGCCAATACCATAGTTTTTCCAAAAACAGTCTGTTGTATACATGCTGACCAATTATTCCCTTAAGAACGCTAGCATTCGGCTTCACCCGTCTGAGGTACAGGTCCGGGTAACCCGGTTGTAGCAATCGTAGAGGTACTCCCTTTACACCCTAGGCAAACAATCAGGAACGTAGGGTATAAACACAGGAGCAAGGCAACCCAGCTTGGCAAAAACTTAAATCATAGAGGTGCATAAAATGGCAGAAGCAACAATCGTTATGGATGAAATAAGCTTGTAGGCTTTTCAATAAAATGCTTCTTTAAAAGAAGCCCCCATGTATGGTGGGGTGTATACATTTAAAGATGTGTACCCCGAGCAATGCAGTTGATGCGAACGTACATTTGAGAAAACAAGGGAAAACTTAAAAAAGGAGAGAAAAAAAGGAAAAAACCTAGTTAAAAGGAAACCTAAGAAGGCCAAACTATGCATAGAATCTTCGGAGCCGGGCAGCGTTCCATGGGTTTGGCTCAAGGCGATTATCCTCTGCATTACAAAGGCGATAGGCTCCTCTAGTAAGGATCTCGTCTATGATGAAGGGCCCCTCCCATTTGGGTTTGAGATTGTCCTTTTTCTTTTTCGGGAGGCATAAAACGAGTTCTCCGACATTGTATGTCCTAGCCCGTACTTCTCTGCTTTGGTAACGCCTGGCCTATTGTTGATAGAATGTGGAACGAGCTTTAGCAACATCGCCCTCCTCTTAAAGTCCGTCTAGGTCATCATGCTGATCTAGTTCGGCTTCTCACTCTTCGTACATGCACACTCTAGGCGAGTCATGAATAATGTTGCAGGGCAAGATGGTCTATGCACCATACACCATAAAGAAGGGTGTGTATCCGGTTGTTCGATTGGGCGTGGTCCAGAGTCCCCAAAGTATGGAATCGAGTTCCTCAACCCAGTGCTTGTCTGATTATCGTAAAGAGCACACCAGTCTGGGCTTAATACCACTCATGATCAGACCATTGGCCCTTTTGACTTGGCCGTTTGTTTGAGGATGGTATACGGATGCGTAGTCGAGTTTAATGCCCAACTTAGCACACCAAGATTTCACGTCATCAGCTGTGAAGTTGGAGCCATTATCAGTATGATACTGCGCAGTACACCATATCGGTGAACTATGCTGGATATAAAGTCAATTACTGGTCCAGCCTCCACTGTTTTTACTGGTTTGGCCTCTATCCATTTAGTAAATTTATCTACCATTACCAGCAAGTATCTCTTTTTGTGGCTTCCTCCTTTAAGGGGTCCAACCATATCCAGCCCCTAGACCGCAAAGGGCCAAGTAATGTGGATTGTTCTTAATGCGGTGGGAGGCATGTGGCTTTGATTGGCGAAAAGCTGACAGCCCATGCAACGTTGGACAAGGTCTTGAGCGTCTGCTCGAGCTGTAGGCCAAAAGAAACCTGTCCGGAACGCCTTGCTTACGAGGGCTCGAGCCGCGGCGTAGTGACTGCCGAGACCAGCATGTATTTATGCCAATAGTTGCCTTCCCTCTTCTTTGGAGATACACCTTTGAAGGACTCCAGTAGTACTTCTTTTGTACAGTTCACCCTCATGAACTTTAAAGGCTTTAGAGCGCCGAACTATACACTGAGCTTCATTTGGATCGTTGGGAAGGTCCTGCCTATTAAGGTAGGCCAGGAAGGGTTCGGTCCAGGGAGCGATAACCACCATGATCTCATGAGCAGAGGATGTTATCTTGATATCTGAACCCCCGACGGTGTCTGCATCGTGTTCGGCAGTTGGGTGTGTGATCAGGTCCGTATTACCGTCTCCACTCTCACGCTGCCATACTACAGATGACTTAAAGAGCCTTTCCACAAAGGTATTAGGTGGCACAGGGTCGCGCTTAGCGCCCATGCGAGCGAGGACATTGGCTGCCTGATTGCTCTCTCGAGCGACGTGATGAAACCCCAGTCCCTCAAATCAAGCTAATATTTTTAATATGGCGTTTTGATATGCCGCCATTTTTGGGTCCTTTGCGTCGAACTCTCCATTGACCTAGGAAATTGCGAGGTTGGAATCGCCGCGCACCTCCAGGCGTTGTATACCCATGGAGACAGCCATGCGAAGACCATGTAGTAGCGCCTCATATTCGGCTGCATTGCTGGAGTTCGTATATATAATTTGTAGTACATAGCGGACTGTGTCCCCAGTAGGGGATGTTAGGATGACGCCAACCCCCAGTACAGCCAGCATTTTAGAGCCTTCGAAGTACATAATCCAATTGGAGTATGAGCTATACTCTTTAGGGAGTTCGGCTTCTGTCCATTCAGCGACAAAGTCGGCCAACACCTGGGATTTAATAGCCCAGTGTGGCTTGTATGCGATTTCGAATGGTAAAAGCTCGATTGCCCATTTGGCTATGCGGCTAGTGGCGTCCCTGTTATTGATAATGTCATTGAGTGGTACTTCAGATGACACTATGATCGAACACTCTTGAAAATAGTGTCACACTTTACGGGATGCCATGAAGACTGTGTAGGCTATCTTTTGATAGTGGGGGTATCAGGATTTGCAAGGTGTAAGGACTTCCGATACATAATCGACTGGTTTTTGGGTTGGGAGTTTATGTCCCTCTTCCCCTCATTCGACGACGAGCACAACACTGACCACTTGGTTAGTGGACGAAATATATAATAGCATGGGCTCTCCAACACCTGGTGTGGCCAAGATTGGGTTACTTGCGAGAAGTGTTTTAATTTCTTCCAATCCGGCTGTGGCGGCATCCGTCCATTTGAAGTTGTCAGTGTGTCGTAGTAGCTTGTAGAGTGGTAATGCCTTTGCTCCTAATTTGGAGAAAATCGGCTTAGAGCCGCGACGCACCCAGCTAGTTTCTGGACTTGCTTTAGGTCTGTTGCTATGGCCAATTATGACAAAGCTCGGATCTTGGCTGGGTTTGCCTCAATTCCTCTATGGGAAACAATGAACCCTACCAACTTTCCGGCTGGTACTCCGAAGACACACTTTTCCAGATTGAGTCGTATGTCGTATGTCCGGAGGTTGTTGAAGGTGAGGTGGACATCATCTACCAGTGTCTCGACGCATTTTGTCTTAATGACCACGTCGTCTACGTATGCTTCGACAGTTTTTCCGATCTGTTTTTCCAAGCAAGTTTGGATCATACGCTGGTAGGTAGCCCCAACGTTTTTGAGCCAGAAGGGCATGGTGTTGAAGCAGAAGGGACCTTAAGGGGTGATGAACGCGGTTGCGGCCTGGTCCGATTCCCTCATCTTAATCTGATGGTATCCGGAATGGGCATCGAGGAAACACAAAGAGTAGTGTCCCGTAGTTGCGTCAATGATTTGGTCGATGCGGGGCAATGTGAAGGGATCCTCAGGGCAAGCCTTGTTGAGGTCTTTGAAATCGACGCACAGGCGCCAGGAGTTGTCCTCCTTTGGTACCATAAACAAGTTGGTTAACCAATCCGGATGTTTAATTTCCCTAATAAACCCAGCCTCTAATAACTTGGCTAGCTCTTCTCCCATGGCCTGACGCTTGGGTTTGGAGAATTGCCGTAGTGTCTGCTTCATGGGTTTGAATCCCTTGATTACATTGAGACTGTGTTCGCCAGTCTTCAGGGGATGTCGGGCGTGTCTGAAGGGTGCCATGCAAAGATATCCCAATTCTCTCGCGAGAATGTATGTAGGGCGGCGTCCACTGCCGGATCCAGCTGTGCTCCGACAGATGCTGTTTTGTTAGGGTCCGTCGGGTGCACTTGAAATTTTACTATTTCCTCAGCTGGTTTGAAGCAGGTGGATTTGGATCTCTTATCGAGAATCACGTCGTCCCTATCCACCATAGAGCGTAGGGTGGTTAATTCCTCTGCCGCTAGGGCTTTGTATAGTGCCTCGAGGGCCAAAGATGAAGTTTTGTTTTCGGCACGAAGTGCTTTGTCCGGGTCGCTCGAAATTGTGATAATTCCATTAGGTCCGGGCATTTGAGTTTCATAGACTCGTAATGGGGTATAACTTGGAAGCGTGAGAAAGCATCCTGGCTAAGGATGGCGTGATACCCACTATTGAAGGGGGCCACATGAAAGAGCAACTCTCCGGATCTATAGTTGTCGGGCGTGCCGAATACCACATCTAGATTAATTTTCCCCGAGCATCGTGCTTCTCGATTGGGGATAATACCTCAAAAGGTGGTATAGCTGTGCTCGATGCATGATCTGTCCATCTGCATTTTATCAAGCATGTCCTCATAGATGAGGTTAAGCCCATTGACCGTCCATGAGAACTTTAGTAAGCCAAAAACCATCAATGATGGGGTTTAGTACTAATGCGGCGGGTGCTTGGACTGACCGGGCCTTTGGTTCGTCTTCAGCTGTAAAGGTTATTTCCGTGTCGTTCCATGCACTCAGGGCGGTAACTTGGTAGACTTCAGCGAGGTCGCGGAGCGCCCGTTTGCACCGATTGTTTGAGGATAATGTCTCAAGGACGGTGAGGAATTTAAAGTTGTCCCTCTCTAGAGAGTATTCCTCTGGAGCTGTGGTGAGGATGGCCTCACCACTTCTTGCTACTTGTCGTATTACCCAGCATGCTCGGAGGCTGTGGGTTGGGACTGTGCACGGAGAGGCATGAATCGGGCAGGGTCTGTCCAGTAGTTTGTCAAGAATGGACCTGTGTCCCGTGAAGGGTTTATTTTTCCTGCCCATAGACTGGTGGTCTGGTGACCCGCCAGGATGTATCCGTTTACTCCGGGCCGCACATTGCTTCAAGGCAGCGGGCTCTAGTTGAGTTTTCTGGTCCCTCCATGTGCTTTCCATCGCATGGTACTTTTGTACTACTTGTGATAGTTCTGTGAAGCTCTGTATGTGGCGACGGTCGAGGGCATTTAATATTCCCTCGCCGGTGTAGTTACGATGAAAAACCAAAAGTGCATCATCATTCGGGCAGTCTTTGATCCTGTTTTTAACAAGCAAGAATCTGGCCCAAAAGTGGTGGACCATTTCCTGAGGCTGCAGCTGCACATACATTAGGTCGTATATATCTGGGGGACCTGAATTGGTTGGAGAATATAGATTGTGGTGGGTGGGTGGCTTAAGTTTTAGATCCAGTCCCACATCTGAGTTTAGAGCTTGAAAAGTCTCTCTGACGTCCAGTTAGGGTTCGGGGAGGCACAAGGGCTCCTGCAATGCTATCCTTGACCCAGAGTCCGGAGGGCGCGAGGTCCCATCCGAAGGGGGAGTATCCGGCTCGGGGGATTCGGAGACTCGAACATATTTGGTCTTCAATATAGGGAGAGAAGTGTCTTCGGCTGGTTCTTCAACGACCGCTACAAGGTGGGTGATCGGCAGGTGATTAATTTCCCTCTGGTCGGGTTTGAGCCCAATTCGATCATAGTCTATTGAGACCCCCAGGGCGGCAATGTGGTCCAGCTCTTCGTTTAAAGATGAAACATCCGTCGGATCCAACTTTTCAGAGTACTTGGAGCTGATGCGTAGACGGTGTTTGGTGGCCGTAGGGGAAGTTGCAGGCTCGGCGACCGCGTGAGCTCCTACGGTAAAACCGCCAAACTAGAGGGTTTGCCCAGAAGCTAGGCACCCTCTAGAAGTTATATTGTCGTTGATGACTAGGCGAGCCATAGATTGCTTCTGTAGACAGCACGACAAAGCTCTCAATGAAAACACAAATGTTAGTGTCAAAACCGGTAGATCTCGAGTAGGGGGGCCCAAGCTGTGTGCCTAAGGATCAATAGTAACAGGGGACCATGAGACGCAGTGTTCACCCAGGTTCGGGCCCTCTTAAGGGAGGTAAAACCCTACTCCTGCTTGATTATATTCGACGAGTATAAGATTACAAGAGTTGATCTACCTCGAGATCATAATGGCTAAACCCTAGATGTCTAGCCTATGAGTATTTCAGTAACGATAAAGATGATAGCCTCTACGGACTAACCCCTCCAGTTTATATAGACATCAAAGGGGCCTAGGGTTTGTACAAGGTCAGTCCAACAGGGAAGGAAACTTCCGGACTCTAATCTTGTCGCCTACGTATTGAGAAGTCCTATCCGGACACAGAGGATAATCTTCAGCTTGATCTTGTACGACCCATACAGCCCGACCTATACTCCTAGGCCGTACACCTAAGGACCCCTGAATCCAGGACTCCCTCACCCTCGCCGCCGCCGCTTCCGCCCGCACGTACCGCCGCGCATGTCGTCGGCCTCTGGCGCTCGCCTCCCGCAGTGCCGCGCCCCGGCTCCCCTGCCGCTGCTCTCTCCGGCCACAACCTCACCTAGTGCCTGCTGCCCCGCGCCTGAAGCCTCGCCGCTGGCCACCACGAGCCCCCTGTGCGCACCGTTCGGGCGACACCATGCTCGGGTTCGCCCGTTAGCGCCCGCCCGTCGCCCGGTAGCTCACACCTGTTAGGCCTCTGTGCCACTGAACAGAGGGGCCCAATCCCTGAACGTAAAACAAGAGAAAAGAAATAAAAAAAATAAAAAATAAAAAAATGAATTAATTAACTAAATTAATTAACATAATTAATTGTGATTAATTAACCTAATTAATTGTTAGTTAGTTAGTGAGTCAATGACATGCAGGACCCACACATCAGCTTGACCTAGTCAACACCTTTGTTGACTACTGACGTCATGCAAACGTCATGCTGATGCAATAATGCTATTTTTTAATTAGTTTAATAATAATAATTTAGAAATTGATTAAAACTCTAAAAATTAATAAAAAATAATCTGTAGCTCGGATGAAAATACTTTGTACATGAAAGTTGCTAAGAACGACGAGACGAATCTGAATACACAGTCTGTTTGTCTGCCACATGTCCCTAGCATAGTGAACATGCAATATTTCACCTCCGGTTCATCTGTCCGAAAACGCGAAACACCGGGAATACTTTCCCGGATGTTCCCACCTTCGTCGGTATCACCTACTACCGCGTTAGGGCACACCTAGCACCGCTCATTGTCATGTCATGCATCATCATGCTTATGTTTGCATTATATTTATTGTTTCTTCCCCCTCTTCTCTCTTCAGACATCGAGACTGATGTCGATGTTGCCCCGGTCGACTACGGTGTTGACGACTCCTCCTTCTTGCTAGAGCAACCAGTCAAGCCCCCCCTTGATCACCGGATATCGCCTATTCCTTCTCTCTACTACTTGCATTAGAGTAGTGTAGCATGTTACCGCTTTGGGTTAATCCTATTCTGCTTCATATCCTGTCATTGTTGCTAATACCTTACATGCAATCCTAAATGCTTAGTATAGGATGCTAGTTTATCATCAGTGACCCTACATTCTTGTCCATCTGCCATGCTATACTATCGGGCCATGATCACTCAGGAGGTGATCACGGTGTATATATACATACATACATACATACATACATACATACATACATACATACATACATACATACATACATACATACTATACAGATGGTGACTAAAGTCGGGTCAGCTCATAGAGTACCCGCAAGTGATTCGGATATGGGGGCTGAAACGACAGGTGGTTCCATCCAGGTAGTGGTGGACCTGGGTTCCCGACGGCTCCCGAGTGTTGCTTTGTGGCGGAGCGACAGGGCAGGTTGTGACCACCTAGGAGACAGGTGGGCCTGGCCCTGGTCGGCGTCTGCGGTTACATTAATTAACACACTTAACGAGATCTTGGTATTTGATCTAAGTTGGGTCGTTGACCTTAAACGCACTAACCGCCATGTGGGACAAGATATGGGCAACCAGCGTCGTGGTATCAACCGAAGCCTTCTAGACGTTAGCGACTGAGCGGCACACGCCGTATTGGACTTGAACGTCTGCTCTTGTATTAGGGAGGCTAGCACTACAAAAAAAAGACACATCCGTGACATTTTGGGCCGAACGAAATTTTTTCTGTCATACTTATGACACCTCTATGACGATAATTGTGACAAAACCCGGTATCATCATAGATGTGGTGGGCTCCTACTTCTATGACAAAAAATCATGACAGAAAATGGGTTTTTCGTCCTGGGCGGGGCATAGATGCAGATGCATGACATTCTTTGGGTCGTCCATGACAGAAAAAACCGTGGTAGAAGCGAGGGCGAGGAAAATATCAGGGTGTTCCCGGTTACGGTGGGTGGTTGGGGCCGAGCGATGCTCTTTTCTCTCGTGCACGTACGCACGTGTGTGTGAGGCATTGGGCTCTAACTAAACCCGAGCGAGGCGTCGCCTAACTGAACCCGAGCGATTGCACTGCAGGCTACGCGTTACTGAACCCGAGCGATCGATCGATGGCTGTTAACTGAACCCGATCGAGCGATTCCTTCGCTACTACTGCTAACTGAAGCCGATTGATGCTGCCTCCAGATGAATAGTGAGCATTAC
>NC_041393.1:139804818-139841123 GCF_002162155.2 Triticum dicoccoides | reverse complement strand
CCGTGGTGTTGCCTCTGGATGAACAGGACCCCGATTGATCGAGCCGGTTGGGGCTGGATGAACAGGACCCCGTGGAGGGCTGGATGAACAGGACGACCCCGTGGAGGGCTGGATGAACAGTAGACGAACAAGGGGTGGATGAACAGTAGCCCGTGGAGGGGTGGTTGAATAGGAGCCCGTGGAGAGGGGTGGTTGAACAGTAGCCGGTGGAGTAGCGCGCGGTGGAGGCTGGATGAACAGGAGCCCGTGGATGAACAGTCACAGGTGGAGGCTGGAGGAGGTCGACGGTGGATGAACAGTAGCCCGTGGAGACTGGAGGAGGTCGATGGTGGAGATTAACAGTATCCCGTGGAGTCCCGTTTTGCGGTACGCCACACCCCTCCCGATGAACAGGACCCCCTTTTCGACCGTAGCGCTCCAACACAAGTCCGTTTCGTCCGTTTTGCGGTACGCCACACACCTCCCGATCAACAGGACCCCGTTTCGACCGTAGGAGGTCCAACACAACTCCGTTTCCTCTGTTTTGCGGTACGCCAGACCCCTCCTAATGAACAGGATCCCGTTTCGAACATGGCCGGTCAAACACAAGGCCATTTCCTCCGTTCTGCGGTACGCCAGGCCTCGTTTCCATCGCCTGTTCTGTCCAAGCCAGTTGGCTCCCACGTGTTCTGTTGCCTCCCGATGAACACGGCGCATTCCATTGCCTCCCGATGAACACGACGCATTCCATTGCCTCAACATAAACACGACGCTGACGCAGTTTCTCCGTTCCGACCCATCCATGTACACGCGCCCTAGCCGTACGTATGCGCGAGTAGGCGTTCGAGACCCCGCCCGTATGTACGTGCGTGGCTATATTTACTTTCTTGCACCATGGCCGTTGTACGTACGTGTACATGCTACGTGCGCGCCTCTACTACGACACGTGCACGCCTCTACTAAGACACGTGCGCGCCTCTACATCGACCAGTATGTACATACACGTTCGCGACCAGAATGACAACGCTACGTATGCTTCGACCAAGTGGGTCCCGACTGTCAGGCACTTCCTTGCGTGCGAAGATGTAGCTGGTGGGTCCCAGCAGTTAGGGGCGAATCATTTTTTTTGCCCGGACGCACTTCCTTGTGTGCGAAGATTTAGCCGGTGGGTCCCAGAAGTCAGGGGGAAACATTTTTTCTCAAAATACGGTGGCCCGTCTGGTGGGTCCCTGCTGTCATGTGGAGGAATCATTATTTTCCGCGTAATAAGGTGGCACTTCCTTGCTGTGGCCGTGGACCCAGCTGTCAGCCTCTCCACGTAAAGTCCACATCCGATGAAAGTCGTTCCTTAACCACGTTGACCACGCTCCGCCGAGAGCACCAGGGTGGTGGATGATGGCGAGGCCTAGAAAGGGGACGACGCGGAGCCGGGGAAGACGCGATAGTGGATGCCCACGCGTAGAGGAGTATGAGGGTTCACTGGTTCGGCTGCGGTGTGAGGCTGCCGTCGCCGCAGAATAACAGGGGTATGGGTGAGTAGAGGGATGGCCTGGCCAGCGGTGGGAGTAGTAGGGGGCGGTGAGGCCTCTGCGGCATCACAGCCGGCCACGGGAGGCAGGAGCATGCGGCACGATCGGTGCTGCTTTGGGCGGCTGGAGCAAGAAGACGAGAGGTTGAAGAAGCACTACATCCGTTGGATGGACATCGTATGGTCACTAGAGCTAGAATCGTTCATATTGACTAAAGTTAACAAAGGCCTCCATCCCAGTCAACTTAGTAGGCCCATAAGTCAGCCTCCCACCAAGGTGGGTCCCATCTAGCAAGGGGGTATTCATTTTTTTGTGCATAATAAGGAGGAACTTCCGGTGGGTCCGAGCTGACAGCGGGGGGAATGTTTTTTCGCGGAATACGGTGGCCCATCCGACGGGTCCTAGCAGTCAGGGGGAAACATTTTTTTCGCGAAATATTGGTTGCCCGTCCGGTGAGTCCCTGCTGTTAGGTGGAGGAATAATTATTTTCCGCGTAATAAGGAGGCACTTCCTTGCGGCTGCAGTGGACCCAGCTGTCAGCCTCTCCACGTATAGTACTCTTCCGATGGAAGTCGGTCGTTGACCACATTGACCACGCCGCACCGAGAGCACCACGGCGGTGGACGACGGCGAGGCCTAGGAAGGGGACGATGCAGAGCCGGGGAAGACGCGGCAGTGGAAGCCCGCACGGGGAGGAGTACGAGGGTTCACTGGTTTGGCTGCGGTGTGAGGCTGCCGTCGCCGCAGAATAACAGGGTGTGTGGGTGAGTAGAGGGATGCCCTGGCTAGCGCTGGGAGTAGTAGGGGGCGGTGAGGCCTGCGCGGCAGCACAGCCGACCACGGGAGGCGGGAGCAGGTGGTCCCGCCGGTGCTGCTTTGGCGGCTGGAGCAAGAAGATCAGAGATTGAAGAAACACGACAGCCGTTGGATTGACATCCAACGGCTACGTCTGCTAGAATCATTTGTTGATGTATATAATAACTAAAAAAATCTTGCATACGCGTCAACTTAACAGGCCCACAAGTCAGACCACTCTTTTTTTAATAATATATATATAGCTCATTGCAACTTCTTATGCAATTTAGTGCAGTCATTTTTTTTGGTTGGCCAGGGCCAATTTCGCATATTTCTGTGGGTTCCAAACTATTTTTAATACCGAAATGTCGAGCCAGATTTAAAGTACTTTGAAGATATATTTAAATTAGGTTATTGCCCAGTGAAATAGGAATCTGAAAATGTGAAAAAATTCAGAAATTATAAAGTAATTGCCAATTTGTCATCTGTTTTTATATTTACAACCCATTTCATATTACTTTCAAGATTTGCAGGCGTCTTGAAAGAGTTCGGCCCATCAGGGCATAGAAAAATAAGTAGGCCTAGATTGGGTATTCTTTAGAAAAAATAAACTAGGCTCATTTTCACAAAGAAAAAATAGCTGGGCTGGTCACATGGTGAACATAAAATATAAGCCTGGGCTAGACGGGCCACATCCCAGTTCAAACCCTACTCCATCTCAACAATAACAAAAAAAATACAGCTCGAGCAGCTACGTCCCAGGTGTCAGCCAATCTTGTGCCGTTCTCTTGTCTATCGACTATATGCGCTCACAATGTCGTGGGTCCCATATGTCAGGAAAACACTAGGAGGAAGCATTTTATTTTTCCATACGCTGACATGGTGGGCCCCTACTGTCATCCTATCCACGTACTTCTGCCGATTCCTATTGTTTGTTGACCATGTTGACAACGCGAGAGGGCAGTGCCACGGCGAGTGCACCAAAGCGCGGAGGACGTCGGCGTTAACGATTTAGGAGACGGTGGGGCGGTGATGCGTGCGCCGAGGCGCAACCAGCCGTGGGAGGCAGAAGCAGGCAACCCCGCCGGTGCTGGTTTGGTTTTGGCGGCTGGAGGAAGACATGATTGAAGAAACACGACATACTGTAAAAGCAGCAGGAGTACTTAACAACCTTAAGTGAAACCTGCAGGGGCACTTAACAACCAAAGCTGAAAGCAGTATGAGTACTTATACAGGTTCAACCATACAAAGCATGCCTCAAACAGTGCTACTTTGCCTACAGTTAACCAAGGGTGAGGCTGCCAAGCCCCAGTACAAGGCCCAGGCGCCACCCCGTGCATCCACAACCTTCTGAAAGCGGCTTCATCTCGCAATGTGGTCAATAAATAGGATATTTGCTTTAGAGCCATGGAAAAGCATGAACATAATCTTCTGTCCTATTCTCCAAGATGGACGGACCTTCATTATTTGAGACCACCCATGAATAAGTATCATTTCACATCCAAGGGGAATGGAGTAGGTCGACATAAACATCATGTTGTGACCAAGCGCAAGTCTGACCCGACCATGGTCAGGCATCTGTATAGGAACAATAGAACTAGGCAGTTTCTGTTTCAAGAAGATCACAACTGTAAAACTATGTATAAGCGATAGTTTATGAACAACATATATAATAAAAAACAGCTCGTACCATAAGTTTCTCGACACAATTGGACCTGTTCAACGAGTGCAGTAGTGGCACACATATCCCACATGGCCTTCCACCATTGAAACGCCCCACAAGGACCTTAAGACAATCAATAAAGTGTAGGAACTTGTGGATGTCGTCCCAGTCAACTTCAGTGCCATCATTAACAGCCGAGTTATTACAGAATAACAAACGGGCAGCATGCTTAACTCTGAAAAAACCTACACGTGCCACCAATTATAAGAAAATATTAGTTAGAAGTAGCATATTCGTGAGAGATTCATTGCTACTTCTAAAGTTAAATTGTGATTAGTTAGAAAGAATAGGTGGATTAAGAAGTAATCGAGGCAACAAGCAAGAACCAGATACAAAACTTACATGGATGAACAATTGGAACGACATTGGGGTGGAAGATCGAAGTGAAGATGAGACCAGGTTCTGCTATTTCCATCAACATTCATGCGCCAACTTTTAGTCTGTAACACTTGAGAAAGTTTATCCAAGTTCGGCCATCAAAAAAGCAGCAATCTTCTTGGTCCATGAACCCAACTCGGAACTTATATCCATGGCTTGTCTTCACTGTGACCATTAAACTAGTGTATTCAGTTATGGCAAGGCCGAGCATCTTGAGTACATGTGTTCTGGCAGAGCAAATAATGCATTGCAGAAAAAATAATATGAGAACACAATGTATTCCCTATCCAAATCTACAAATAACTTCCTCCTTCACGTCAGTGTTGACCATCGTACTAGTAGTACCTTTTATCCAAATATAGCAATACAAATTTCCAAATTAGTCGACATCATGTTCAAAAAAAACCCACCCTCCCAGATAGAAAAGAGGATTCTAGGAACATACTGTGCGTGTTTTAAAATCCTGTGTTAGGATGAGAAGGAACAAGTGTGGCGTCTCACCGAGGGTGCAGAAACCTATAGGGTCCTCGCACTTTGGGCACTGCAAATGAAACATACTAGATTCAGTAGGAAGATAAATGCATCAACGGCTGCGACTGCCATCCTAGGATTACCTGTGACCAAGGGACTTGGATTTATTGGGGATGGATGAAGAATCCGTACCTAGTGAGGGAGTCCTGGATTAGGGAGTATCCGGACAGCCGAACTATATACATCGTTCGGACTATTGAAGCGTGAAGATACAAGACTCAAGACTTCAGCCCGTGTCCGGATGGGACTCTCCTTTGTGTGGAAGATAAGCTTGGCGATCCGGATATTATATTTCCTTCCTTGTAACCGACTCCATGTAAACCCCAACCCTCTCCTGTGTCTATATAAACCGGAGAGGATGGTCCTTAGAAGGCCGATCACAATTACAATCATACCATCATAGGCTAGCTCTTAGGGTTTAGCCTCTACGATCTCGTGGTAGATCTACTCTTGTACTACTCATATCTTCAATATTAATCAAGCAGGAAGTAGGGTTTTACCTCCATTGAGAGGGCCCGAACCTAGGTAAACATTGTGTCCCTTGCTTCCTGTTACCATCAGCCTAAGACGCACAGATCGGGACCCCCTACTCGAGATCCGCCGGTTTTGACACAGACATTGGTGCTTTCATTGAGAGCTCCTCTGTGTCGTCGCTTTGAGGCTTGATGGCGTCTTCAATCGCCAATGACACCGTCCAGGGCGAGACTTTTCTCCCTGGACAGATCTTTGTGTTCGGCGGCTTCGTACCACGGGCCAATTCGCTTGGTCATCTAGAGCAGATCGACAGCTACGCCCCAGGCCACCAGATTAGGTTCGGAAACTTGAACTACACGTCGGACATTCGCGGAGACTTGATCTTCGACGGATTCGGGCCTGTGCCAGGAGCGCCGGACAGTCACGACAAGCACGGCCTAGACCTGTTGTCGGACAATGCTCGGGACATCATCCCTGCAGTTGCCCCGGATCTAAATCCGAAACAGGTTGCGTTGCCCAAGGACGGAGGGGTGGACCCCGCCCCACAGGCCGCATACTCATCGGCGGTGGAGCCGAACACAGGTCTCACCTCTGTGGAGGCCTGTAACCCCGGCCCCCCGGACTCGTATCTGGTTGTTGGTTCCGGTCCGCATACCCCCGAGCCAGCCGAGCTAGGTTGGGCTCTGGTAATGGAGTTTACCACTGCGGACATCTTTCAGCACTCGCCCTTTGGCGACATGCTGAACTCATTAAAGTCTCTCTCTTTGTCAGGAGGCTCTAGGCCAAATTATGTTCGGCTTGAGTGGGAAGCAGGTGACGAAGGAATTCGCTGCCCACCCACCACCCACTTCATTGCCACGGTCGATGAATTAACCGACGTGCTTGACTTCGACTCTGAAGACATCGACGGTATGGACGATGATGCAGAAGACGTACAGGAGCCACCACTCACAGGGCGGTGGACAACCACCTCTTCATACGATACATATATGGTGGACACTCTGAAAGAAACCAAGGGCGATGAGGCAACGGAGGATAACCCCTCCAAGAAGAAATCAAAGCATGGGCGTCACCAACGCCACTCCAAGCCCCGTGAAGGTAATACCGGCACCGGAGACAAAAACAATCCGGACGGTGCCGACGATGAATACAACCCCGATCAGCCCGCCTTCGAGCAGGCCGAGCAGGAAGATGGGCAGGACAGCCCAGATGAACAAGCGATGGACGGGTATCCGGAGGAGGACAACTACATGCCCTCCTCCTAAGACGAGATTAGCCTCGGCGATGATGAGTTTGGCATGCCCGAGGACCCCGCGGAGCAGGAGCGCTTCAAGTGCCGGCTTATTGCCACTGCGAGAAGCGTGAAGAAGAAGCAGCAGCAGCTTCAAGCTGATCAAGACCTGCTCACAGATAGATGGACAGAAGTCCTGACAGCCGAGGAATATGGACTCGAGCGCCACACGGCTGACCGGCCGCCTCGAGGTCGGGATAAAATGGCATATCAGCCTGAATACCAGCCTGCACCCCCGCGCCAGTTTACTACGGCCTGGGGCAATACTCAGGACCTGCGTGATAGATTGGATAACACCGCAGGACAACCAAGATCGATTTACGGATCACGGGGGCGCGCTGAAGCACATGACGATGACCGTCATACTGGATACACTAACAACAAATCCGACCGGGTCGAACATAACTAGTCAGACGCAGCCGGACTACGTCGCGACATAGCCCGGCACAGAGGCGCTGCGCACCCCCTCTGCTTCACTGGTTCACTGATGAAGTGATGGGTCATGAATTCCTAGAAGGGTTCAAACCCGTAAACATCGAATCATACGATGGCACAACAGACCCCGCGGTATGGATTGAAGACTTCCTCCTCCACATCCACATGGCCCGCGGAGATGATCTACATGCCATCAAGTACCTTCCCCTTAAGCTCAAAGGACCCGCCCGACACTGGCTTAACAGCCTGCCAGCAAATTCCATTGGCAGTTGGGAAAACCTGGAAGACGCATTCCTTGACAACTTCCAAGGCACATATGTGCGACCTCCGGACGCCGATGACTTGAGCCACATCACTCAACAGCCCGGAGAATCAGCCAGGAAATTCTGGACCCAGTTCCTAACTAAAAAGAACCAAATAGTTGACTGTTTGGACGCCGAAGCCCTGGCGGCCTTCAAGCATAATATCCGCGACGAGTGGCTTGCCCGACACCCGGCCAGGAGAAACCCAAGTCCATGGCAGCTCTCACGACACTAATGACCCGCTTTTGCGCGGGCAAGGACAACTGGTTGGCTCGCAGTAGCACTACGCCACATTTTGGCACGTCAGATGTCCGTGACAATAATGGCAAGCTACGGCGCAACAGACACAAGCGACGGAACAACGGCGACAACACCGACGATACAATAGTCAATGCCGGATTCAGCGGATCTAAATCCGGTCAGCGGAAGAAGCCATTCAAAAGAAACAATCAGGGACCGTCCAGTCCAGACCGTATACTGGAGCGCTCGTGCCAAATTCATGGCACCCCGGACAAGCCAGCCAACCACACCAATAGAGACTGCTGGGTATTTAAATAGGCCAGCAAAATAAACACCGAAAACAAGGACAAGGGGCTGCACAGTGACGATGACGATGAGCCCCGGCATTCGAACACGGGGGGACAAAAGAAATTTCCCCCCAGGTGAAAATGGTCAACATGATCTACGCCACTCACATCCCCAAGCGGGAAAGGAAGCAAGCACTACGGGACGTCTATGCAATGGAGCCAGTCGTCCCCAAATTGAACCCGTGGTCAGCTTGCCCGATCACCTTTGATCGTAGGGATCATCCTACTAGCATCCTTCACGGCGGCTCAGCCGCATTGGTTCTAGACCCAATCATAGACGGATTTCACCTCACAAGAGTCCTTATGGATGGAGGCAGCAACCTGAACCTGCTTTATCAGGACACAGTGCGCAAAATGGGCATCGATCCTTCAAGGATTAAGCCTACCAAAACCACTTTAAAGGTGTAATTCCTGGAGTAGAGGCCCGCTGTACGGGCTCTATAACATTGGAAGTGGTATTCGGATCTCCGGATAACTTCCGAAGCGAGGAGTTAATCTTCGACATCGTCCCTTTCCGAAGTGTACCACGCACTGCTCGGACGAACCGCATTCGCTAGATTCAATGCGGTACCACACTATGCATACCTCAAGCTCAAGATGCCAGGCCCGCTGAGGGAGTTCCGGACTAGGGGTGTCCGGATAGCCGAACTATCATCATCGGCCGGACTCCCAGACTATGAAGATAGAAGATTGAAGACTCCGTCCCGTGTCCGGATGGGACTTTCCTTGGTGTGGAAGGCAAGCTTGGCGATACGGATATGTAGATCTCCTACCATTGTAACCGACTTTGTATAACCCTAGCCCTCTCCGGTGTCTATATAAACCGGATGGCTTTAGTCCATAGGACGAACAACAATCATACCATAGGCTAGCTTCTAGGGTTTAGCCTCCTTGATCTCGTGGTAGATCCACTCTTGTAACACACATCATCAATATTAATCAAGCAGGACGTAGGGTTTTACCTCCATCAAGAGGGCCCGAACCTGGGTAAAACATCGTGTCCCTTGTCTCCTGTTACCATCCGCCTAGACGCACAGTTCGGGACCCCCTACCCGAGATCCGCCGGTTTTGACACCGACATTGGTGCTTTCATTGAGAGTTCCTCTGTGCCGTCACCATCAGGAAGGATGCCTTTTCCCGTCTTTAAATACGGCACCGTCGCCAAGGGAGCTTTGGCCGCTGGCCAAACTATCTGGCTAGGCAGTTTTCTTATGACCGCCTGTTCGGCCACCGCTCCGACAATGACCTCTCAAGTCATTAAAAGCGATCTTCACGTCAGCTCGGAATTCGCTAAGCAGCTAGATCCGATTGAGCTCTCCTCCGTAAACGATCTCTTGGATCGCATCGCCGCCCTGGGAGTCGCTACCGACTACGATCAGATTGGGCTTAAAACCGATCTGAGAGAAATCAACTCTCCCCAGGTTACCCACCACGTTGTCGTGGTAGAGGAACAATGCGGTGACTCTTCTTCTATTATAAAAACCAACTATGTCCGGATTCCCGATCCCTCCATGCCGGATTCCGGCGGAGGGACGGATGCTAATCAAATACTGAACCTAAAGTCAGGCATCGGACCAGATTTGTGGGAAAGCGTCCAGCAAACCAAGCTTCCGAATCCGGAAGCTTCGTGGCCTTTGAGCCTCAGATTGGACGGGGTTCCGAACTTGATTCCGCCCGCCCACCCAAACATAAGCGATCTATCTCAAATACGGCAAGAGCCCGATGAAATAGTACATCATTACTGGGCCAGATTCCTCCTGGTTATGGACAGGATAAAGGACTGCCGTGAAGAAAGCGCGATTTCAATCTTCTGCAACAATTGCACGGACAAGGGAATCATAAACGCCATCAGTCGTCGCGAAGTTACACGCTTCGCCGACCTAGCGACCATTGTACAAAAATACTGCATGATGGAAAGTGCCTGGAAAACCGAAACTAGGTTTTGGGACAATCCGGCCCTGAATACAACCCCAGTCCGAAATAAAAGGGTGCATCATACTCAAGCACCTGGGTTAAAAACCAAAAAGCAAAAACCCCATAAAGGGTACGAAACCGTACTAGAGGGATGGCTCAACGGACCCTGCAAAATCCACAGTACGGAGGGCGCCACTCCAACACATAGCCTTCGAGCATGTTGGATATTACGGCAGGTGGCCAAAAGTGGCGAAGGCTTTTTAGCCCCGGGCAACCAGCCCAGCAGCACCAGTACGGTATTAACAGTCTTCGAGACTTTCGCATCAAATAACATGCGGAAACGAACAATCCGCAGTCTTGCCGAAGTCTACCAAGTAGCAACAACAAATCCATGGAGCGACACGGCTATCACCTTCAATGCCAGCGACGAACCTAAATTCCGAACAGCTAGAGCACCAGCCGCATTGGTCCTCAGTCCGATAGTGGACGGCTCTCGTCTTACCAAGGTACTCATGGATGGCGGCAGTGGATTAAACCTCATCTACGAGGAAACCCTTCAAAAAATGGAAATTGACTGGAGCCGCATTGAGCGAAGCAGCACAACCTTCAGGGGAATAATCCCTAGTCGAGAAGTACGCTGCACAGGAAAAATCACACTAGATGTAGTGTTCGGCTCGCCGGACAATTATAGGTCCGAAGAGGTCACGTTCCAAGTGGCCCCATTCGGCAACGGATATCACGCTTTGTTAGGGCAAGAGGCATTCACAATATTCCAAGCTATACCCCATTACGGGTACATGAAGCTCAAGATGCCCGGACCCAATGGAATAATCACCCTCGCCAGTGATCCAGATACAGCACTCCGCGCTGAAAATAAGACAGCCGCACTGGCCCTAGAGGCATTATCCGAAGCCCTAGCGGTAGAGGAATTAACTGCGCTGCGCTCCACGATGGATAGGGACGATGTGATACTCGACAAGAGGTCCAAGTCCACCTCTTTCAAACCAGCAGACAAAATAGTCAAATTTCAGGTCCATCCAACGGACCCCACAAAGACGGCATCCATTGGGGCACAATTAAATCCTGATGTAGAAGCCGCACTACGAGAATTCCTCCGGGAAAATTGGGACATTTTTGCCTGGCACCCTTCAGACATGCCAGGAATCCCACGCAGGCTAGCAGAGCATAGCCTAAATATCCTAAAAGGATTCAAGCCAGTCAAACAAGCTCTTCGGCGATTTTCCGAACCCAAAAGACAGGCAATGGGAGAGGAGCTAGCCAAGCTCTTAGAAGCCGGATTCATCAGAGATATCAAACATCCGGACTGGCTAGCCAACCTAGTAATGGTACCAAAAAAGGACAAATCCTGGCGCCTCTGCGTCGATTTCAAAGACCTTAACAAGGCCTGTCCAAAGGACCCTTTCCCTCTCCCTCGCATCGACCAAATTATCGATGCTACCGCAGGGCACGATTCATTGTGCTTCCTCGACGCATACTCCGGATACCATCAAATCAAGACGGCGGAAAAAGACCAGGCCGCAACGGCTTTCATTACTCCATATGGGCATTCTGCTTCAACACAATGCCCTTCGGACTCAAAAACGCCGACGCAACATATCAGCGCATGATTTAGACATGTCTGGCTACCCAAATAGGCAAAACAGTAGAGGCATACGTAGACGATGTGCTCTTCAAGACCAAACACGTCGAAACCCTAGTAGACGACTTGAGGGTGACATTTGACAACCTCCGAGCGTATGACATTAAGCTCAACCCGGAATAATGTGTCTTCGGAGTACCAGCCGGAAAGCTTTTGGGCTTCATCGTATCCGGTAAAGGAATTGAAGCAAACCCAGCCAAGATCCGAGCTCTGTCACAATTGGATATCCCAAAAGACCTCAAGCAAATACAAAAACTAACGGGGTGCATAGCGGCCCTAAGCCGCTTCATCTCCCGTCTGGGAGAAAAGGCTCTGCCCCTCTATCGCCTCCTCCGGCGCACCGAACACTTCGAATGGAGGGATGCCGCCACGGCCGGACTCGAAGAAATCAAGGCCATACTGGCAACAAATCCGGTCCTGGCCGCGCCCAACCTGGGCGAACCTATGTTATTATATATCGCAGTAACACATCAGGTTGTCAGCACGGTACTCGTCGTCGAACGAGAAACAGAAGGGCACAGATTCCCTCTTCAAAAACCAGTGTACTACGTATCCACTGTCTTAACTCCATGCAAGTCCCGGTACCCACATTATGAAAAGATAGCGTATGCAGTGTTCATGGCATCCCGGAAGCTGCGAGACTACTTTCAAGAGTGTTCCATAACGGTGGCCTCCGAAGTACCTCTCAACGATATTATAAACAATCGCGACGCAACGGGCAGTACTGCAAAATGGGCCACTGAGCTCTTACCATTTGACATAACCTACAAACCATGGCGAGCTATAAAATCGCAAGTTCTGGCTGACTTTGTTGCCGAATGGACCGAAGCCGAACTCCCTAAAGAGTACGGCGCGTACTCCAATTGGATCATGCATTTCGACGGATCCAAAATGTGGGCCGACTTGGGGGCTGGCGTCGTCTTGACGTCCCCAACTGGAGACACAGTCCAATATGTACTTCAAATAATGTACATGGACTCCAACAACGCAACCGAATACGAGGCCCTCCTGCACGGCCTCCGGATGGCAATCTACAAGGGCATTCAACGCCTAGAGGTGCGCGGGGATTCAAACCTCGCAATATCCCAAGTAAATGGAGACTTTGACGCCAAAGATCCGAAAAAGGCAGCTTACCGCAACGCCATCTTAAAAATGTCAGCTCGGTTCGAAGGACTCAAATTCCACCATGTTGCCCGGGATAATAACCAGGCAGCAGACGTGTTAGCACGCATCGGCGCAAAACGCGACGCCGTCCCTCCAAACATCTTCCTGGAACGGCTCTTTAAGCCATCCGTACTATGGGAAGAGGAGTCCAGAAATAACAATCCGGAGCCAGCCGCATCACCTAACTCAGACAATTCTGACACAATCGGCGGCTCAGCCAATGAAATAACACCTTCAGCCCACGAAATAATGGCAGTAATTGCCCCGTGGACGGAACCATTCCTAGCCTGTTTAATTAGGCAGGAACTTCCCGAAGACCAAAATGAGGCCCGCTGCATAGTTCGGCGATCTAAAGCCTACAAGGTCCATGAGGGAGAACTTTATAAGAAAAGCACAACTGGAGTCCTTCAAAGGTGTATCTCCGAAGAGGAGGGGCGAAATCTCCTGGCTGAAATTCACGCCGGACTCGGCGGGCACCACGCCGCAGCCCGGGCCCTTGTAGGCAAGGCCTTCCGTACAAGATTTTATTGGCCAACAGCGCGGGAAGATGCTCAGGACTTAGTCCAACGATGCGTCGGTTGCCAGCTCTTTGCTAATCAGAGCCACATGCCACCCACCGCCCTCAAAACTATACCCATCACCTGGCCGTTCGCGGTCTGGGGGCTTGACATGGTTGGACCCCTTAAAGGGGGAACCCACAAGCACAAATACTTATTGGTCATGGTGGACAAATTCACCAAATGGATTGAAGCCAAGCCGGTTAAAACGACAGAATCTGGACCTATGATAGACTTCATATCCGGGGTAGTACACCGCTTTGGCGTCCCCCACAGCATCATCACCGATAATGGCACGAATTTCACGGCCGACGAGGTTAAACTCTGGTGCAAAAACATGGGCATCAAGCTTGACTACGCTTCAGTCTATCACCCTCAAACTAACGATCAAGTCGAGCGAGCAAATGGTCTAATCATGAGCGGCATCAAACCCAGACTAGTGCAGTCCCTCAAGGAATCTAACACGCACTGGGTAGAGGAGCTCGACTCCGTACTCTGGGGGTTGCGGACCACGCCAAATCGAACTACCGGATTCACACCATTTTTTATGGTGTACGGCGCAGAGGCAGTTCTGCCCTGCGATATAATTCATGACTCACCTCGCGTGCGCATGTACAAAGAAAGAGAAGCCGAGCTGGATCGGCAGGACAGTTTGGATGCCTTAGAGGAGGAGCGGGACGTGGCAAAAGCTCGTTCCGCATTTTATCAACAGCAGGCTCGAAGATATCAAAGCAGAGAAGTACTAGCCAAAACTTACAATGTTGGCGAACTTGTTCTACGCCTGCCGGACAAGAAAAAGGACAAACTTAAGCCCAAGTGGGAAGGTCCCTTCATCATCGACCAAGTCCTGATCGGCGGAGCATACCGTCTACGCAACACATCTGACAACCGACTCGAGCCGAACCCATGGAACGCAGCCCGTCTGCGAAGATTCTACGCCTAACGCCGGACTCAGAGTTCGTCTCACTCCTCCGTCCATCTTTTTACATTTTCACTATCTCTTGTCCCCCTCCTTCTTCCCACTCTTTTTTTCCAATACCTTTGATAGGCTGATTTGCGCATTGTTCGCACACACTCGATGTGCTCCTAGCACTCGTTATACCTGGGGGCTTCTTTAACAGAAGCTTATTTATATGGGCTTCATGCCCAACACATGTGTCATACTTCCGCATGTACCTTTTATTCACCATTATATGCATCGATATGACTTAAGTTTTGGCCAAGCTGGGTTGCCTGGCTCCTGTGCTTACCCCTACGTTCCCGATTGTTCGGCTAGGAGGTAAAGGGAGCACCTGTGCGATTGTTACTGCCGGGTCAGCCGGATGTGTACCTCACACTAGGTGAAGCCGAAAGCTAGCGTTCTTAAGAGAATATTCGGTCGGTGACTTGAAAGATGATTTATTACTTACTTATTTATTTGCCCCCAGATGCTTTTTCTGCTATTTTCGCAGTCTGGACATGCACTTTAGGGCATGCCTCCCAGGGAAAGGAACCCTTAACGGAACTATTCTCCCTGGAAGATGTTTCTTACTAACCATGTAATATAACATAGCTAGTTGGGCACTTGTCTGATAAAGCAATTATGACCCCGACGCCTTGTCTCCATGCATGCCCCGGTTCTTCTATAACTGTAAGGGTATTCGGACACACTCCGGACTGTTGGGTCCCGAGGTTGAAGCGAAAAGGTCCGCAAAGACAAACGATCTACAATCCGGCTAGAAGGCATTTTACATGTCATTTCAAATTACATCGTCAAACTGACTGATTGTACTCCTCTTCAATCCCATCTAACAGTCTGTCTAATTTACAGTCCTGTTGGGAATATTTCGCGGCCAGTTCTACTTGGCCGTACATCAAGCTCACAGGGATCTCCTTCCCATCAGGCCCCGCAGGTCCGACCTCGGCCATGTGGTTTGGGTCAGCCTTCGGGTACCGCGTCTTCACCATGGCCCAGGCCTCCCTGGCGCCCTGACGGCAGGCCGATATCTTCCACAGACAGAGGCGTCGCCGTGCTCCCTGAAGCTTCTCAGCAAGCCCACCAAGGCCCTCGGGTAGGGAGACGGATGGCCATAAAGCCTGAACGACGCCACTCATCGCCTGCCGAACACGTTCGAGCAGTTGCACCAGCTTGGGAAGTTGGTCACCCGTTGAACCAGGCATTTCCTCCGCAGGGCGACCTGTGAGCACACCTAAAGACACATTTCTGTCAATCGACTTCCTCGCCGAATTCTTCTTTTCAAAGGAATTTGCTCAAGCACTTACTATAAATGCCGCGATGAAGCCGCTGATTCTCCTTCACGGAGCCAAACAGCTGGGCCCGAACACCTTTCAGCTCTTCTCCTAGATGGGTGTGGGCATCTTGGAGCTTGTTTCTCTCCTGCTGCACCTTCATAAGCACCCGCTCGCCGACCTTTAGCTGACGCAGTAGCTGTTGCTTGTACGGATCTAGTCCGGCGCCCTCTGCAATATTATTGTCAGATTTACGCACACGTCACATTTTGTTAACTACTTATCTTTTCGAAGTACGTATTACCAGCGGGGGTCTCTGTGGCTCCCCCTGTGGTGGCTAGTGCGGCCTCAAGTTGGGCCTTGCACTCTTGGAGCTCCTGGGACAGGTGGGTATTCTTCTCCGTAAGATCCTGCATAATAAATGATCCTTAAATCAGTTCTTTTAACTACTTTAAGTCTCGGGGGCTACTAGCATATATAACTATTAAAATTACTTACTCGTATGTCCTTCACATACTGCTCCGTGGCTCTGGTTAAACCATCTTGAGCAGCACGGAGGTGCGCGTTTCCCGCATCAAAGGCATTCAACGCCTCCGGGGAGAAACACGCATCACGAAGAACTATCCGGCGACGCCTGTGATTCATGGCGCTCTCCACCTCAGACCGGGTGGCGGACAGCCTGTCGGCATCCTCTATCGGAGGAGCATCCGGCTCTTGCCTTGTGTTCGCCTCCACTTCCGGACCACGCGATGGAGCATGGCTGGCGAAGGCTTGATTGGCAACCTCTCCGGACACTGTCCGGCGAGCGCTCTTCCTCCCGGAAAGAGTTATGAGCGTTAATATACCTCCTAGGGATCCTTCCCTTAAAAACAATGGTGCGCCGTACCATTGCAGCGACGTTTCGATTTGCGTCGCACTCCTCTTCCGCCTGCTGGGCCGAACTGACTCTTGCTGGTCAGCCGCCGCAGGTTCGGCTTCCCGCCTTAAAGGCGCCTCCTGCGATGCACCATCAGTATAGGATGGTTAGAATTAAGCACGAATCAAATGATGGTGCCAAGACCTCGATCGTAGTCACCTCGGAGGCCGGAATCAAGCCGGGGTAGTCAGCCGTAATGGCGACTAGAGCATTGTCCATGCTAAGTTGGTGGAACACCCCGTCAATCAGCTCCACCTTTATGTCCGGATCCTCTTCGGAGGTCAGATCAAGGGATCGTTCCGGATCCTCGGGCTGTGGAGCTAGGCTTCGTATGCCCTCCACATCTCGGCGCAGCTCCTGCGTCGAAATCACAAAGTAAAATACTTGACTTTGGAAGTATGGATCGGGTAGATAAAACGTCCGCTTACCCAGCTCCGAGGGTTATTCATGGAGAATCCGTTCAATGGATTTGTGCGGAGAAAGTCCTCCTCCTCCCCCTTGTACAAGCTGGACAGGATCTTTGCTAAATCGGCTGCTGAGCTCGGCCCTTTGCGGCCATGACGGGTGGCGTCGTCTTCCCCGTTGAAGTCCCACATAGGGTGGCACCTATATTGGAGTGGCTGCACCCCTCGCATAATGCACGTGGCCATGATTCCAATCATGGTCAATCCGGAGTGGGCCAGTAACCTAATCCGGCCCATCAGATAATGGACGCTCCCATCCTCCTCCCGTTGAGGGCTCCGCGGGCGCCAACTCAGGCGTTTCTTCAAGGGAGCATTGCTGAACTCCGGGAGGCTGATCCGAACTGGATCCGGCAGAGGGGCATCCTCCATGTAGAACCATTCCGAAGGCCAGTCTTCGGACGCCTTCTTCGGGGTGCCGGATAGATATCCGGTCCCAGCGATGCGCCATATTTCGGCTCCGCCCACTTGATATATCGACCCCTCATAGGAATTGGGTACGAGGCAAAACAATCTCTTCCACAGTGCAAAATGGGGCTCGATGCCCAGGAACAGCTCGCAAAGAGCTACAAAGCCTGCGATGTGCAAAATGGAGGTAGGTGTGAGGTGGTGAAGCTGGAGTCCATAGTACTCCAGGAGCCCCTGGAGAAACGAGTGTATGGGAAATCCGAGTCCCCTTATTAGATAAGGGATGAAGCATACCCGCTCTCCTTTGGAAGAGTTGGGGACGCTCTCCACCTGCTTTCCGCCCTTGAAGGTGGCCAGTCCGGCTCGAACCGGAACCATGAAAGCTGGGGGAAGATATCCCTCGGTTTGGAGCGCCACTAGCTCGCTGTGTGGAACGGAGCATCTCCCCCAATCTCCTGGCTTAGGGCTGGGAGCGCGAGAGGAGGAGCCGCGTCGACTATCCATGATGGAATGGATTTTTGTCAGAAGCGCTTCGATGAGAACTTGCGAATGGAGGATGGTGTGAGCTGGATCTAGATCCTCGCCTCTCTTATAGGCGCTCGTTCGCACGGCTAGGGGGTAAAATGTAAAAATACCCTAGCTTTTCGCATTCATACGACACGTGGAAGAAGGCCATTATTGGGCGTAGAAGCCAAGGAGCGCAACATTATAAGGAAGCCGGACACTATTCGACAGGAACATGAAGTTTGAAGGAGAACCCGCCTTGCAACGCCGAAGACAATATACGCGCCGAACTCGTCGTCGCTGAAGCCCGGTTCGGGGGCTACTGAGGGAGTTCCGGACTAGGGGGTGTCCGGATAGCCGAACTATCATCATCGGTCGGACTCCCAGACTATGAAGATAGAAGATTGAAGACTCTGTCCCGTGTCTGGATGGGACTTTCCTTGGCGTGGAAGGCAAGCTTGGCGATACGGATATGTAGATCTCCTACCATTGTAACCGACTTTGTGTAACCCTAGCCCTCTCCTGTGTCTATATAAACTGGATGGCTTTAGTCCATAGGACGAACAACAATCATACCATAGGCTAGCTTCTAGGGTTTAGCCTCCTTGATCTCGTGGTAGATCCACTCTTGTAACACACATCATCAATATTAATCAAGCAGGACGTAGGGTTTTACCTCCATCAAGAGGGCCCGAACCTGGGTAAAACATCGTGTCCCTTGTCTCCTGTTACCATCCGCCTAGACGCACAGTTCGGGACCCCCTACCCGAGATCCGCCGGTTTTGACACCGACACCCGCGCGGGGTCATAACAGTCAACGGAAACATGGACCGCTCTCTCCATACAGAAGAGCATACTGCAGCCCTCGCGACAGAAGTACAATGCGGCCTCCTCCGGCAAACTACCAATCCGGCGACGACAACCTCAAGCACCATCAAGCGAGTTCGGAACACCCCGCAATAGGATCACTAGGCACACCAAGAGCACGACTAGCAGTCCGGCCTCCACTCAAATCCCATCAAAGTAGCATTCGTGCCACGCGTACACAATTACACACTCAAAATACCATGGGCACAGGCGGAGGCGAAGTAGTGGCTCAGTCAACAGCGCGGTATCACCGCCTCATACCTTCATAACCTTTCCTTTCACCTTTCAGGACACTGCTTTAGTGCAGCCTCTTCAGAAGAGCCGGATCGACGGACCAACATAGGAGAGAAAACCAAAGGCAACAGGCTTTGCGCACAGAAGGAAATACCCAGGTGGAATCTATTTACGATCTTTATACCTGTTTTATCTATCTGTACATAGCTTGCCCCTGGATAGGATATGTCAAATAATCCTATTTATCTCCGCTTAATGCATTCATTGTAAACATACGCTTAAATGTATTATTCATCAATGGGAGATCATATATAGCGTCAACTTATTATTCTTATTTGAGCATTTTTTTCTTAAAATGTCTATTTGATATTGCATCCATACACCTTGGTACGTTCAGTTTGCCAGGGGCTTCTTATGGCGCCCCATAATACGGCAAGACAAGTCCGAACACTTTCAATAGTGCGGCACCCCAAACTTATAGCATTATATGCATCAACTCCGAATCATGTCTTGGGTCTAAAGTTGGGATAGCCCGGCTCCCTTGTTTTGGTGCCTTACGTTCCGTTATATCGGCTAAGGTAGCGCAGGGAGAACTACTGCGATTGTGTCCCGGTTCTTCCAGACGAGCACCTCAGTAGATAAAGCCGAAAACTGACCGGCATGATGTGGCGAGAGCTGGTCGCTGTTCGAGAGGTCTTAAAATCCTTAAAGATTTTTCCGCTTTAGGCGATAATTCGGCTTCGTCCGATCTAGGCGTGTATAGCGCCCCAATTCGGCCTTCCGGATTCTAGGGGCTTCGCCGGAATTTAAAATTGTAGACTTCTATGGCTAAGTGAAGGTTATAAAGCCGCATAGTCCGATTGTCTTGTTCGCTGTGTCGAACACCTCCTTAAGGGACCAAACATTTGGATAAAGAGTGTCCGGGTTTTCCACGAACACCCCAGTACTAGTTGCATGGGGGCGGAAGCCGATGATTGGCCTACTTTCGGAATTTTATAAACAGTCGCACAGAAGGTAATATTTTAAATAACAAAAGCGCTACATAGTGCAAGTAACTTCGTCCTTAAATTACAAACATGACAGAAGTGAATTCATTCTAAAATTATATCCTTGGTACATTCACCGGCCACGAGGCGAGCACCCTTCATAACGCCATCATAATACTTCTCCGGATAGCGATGCGGCTTGCCCTCCAGCGGCCCGTCCTTCACCAGCTTCTCCGCATCCAGCTTGCCCCAATGCACCTTCGCACGGGCAAAGGCCCGACGGGCACCCTCAATGAAAATGGATCGCTTGATGACTTCTAGTCGCGGACAGGCACTCACCATCCGCTTGATTAGGCTGAAGTAGCTGGTAGGAAGGGGCTCACCAGGCCACATCCGGACTATGAAATACTTCATAGCCACTTCGTCCGCCCTGTGGAGTTCGACCAACTGCTCACGCAGAGGCGTTGGATGTTCGGCCCCAGCATACTGGGACCAGAACAGCTTCTCCGTTGAGCTCCCCTCCTGGGCACGATAGAACTCTGCGGCATCTGATACGCTGTGTGGCAGATCTGCGAATGCCCCTAGAGAGCTCCGGACTCGGGTAAGTAAAACAAACGCCTCCACCACATGTTTGCTTTGCATAAAGAATTTCTTACCCGCCGCTATCTTTTTGGCCTCCTGGATCTCCTGTTGTGCCTTCTCGGCTTCGGCCTTGGCGTCTTTTATACTTGCAAGGGCCTTAGCAAGCTCGGCCTCTTTCGCCTTAAGCTCATGCTTCATGGACTCGAACTTTTTGCCGAGCTCCTAGAGCTCTTGTTGTACCTCGCCCACTCGGGCATCTTGCTTCTCGCGCTCTTTGCGTTCCAAGGCCGCCTTGTGTTCGGCCTCGGACAACGCTTTCTTGAGAGATGCCACTTCGGTGGTGGCCTCTGTTATCAAATCACGACGCTTCGTCGTTAGAATAACCAATTTTATCTATCCTTCATTATATGAGAAAGGGGAATCATTCACCTTTGCTCTCTTCGAACTGCCTCCTCATGAGGTCGAGCTCTCCCTGCACCCGCTCCAAGTCCTGTTTTAGGCCGGCGATTTCGTCCGTACGGACAGCAGCGGCCAGCAGCACAGCCTGTTTATTCACATTCAAACTTATTGTTAGACTCCTGCGGATTATAATTGACCCTCCATTTGGTTTTTCCTTCCAAACACCAAATAGAGTATCAGGGGCTACTACCCATCGGGTGGTAATTTCACACATTTTTATTACTTACCTCAAAGCCTGTCAGGAGGCTGGTGCAGGCTTTAGTTAGTCCGCTCTTGGCGGACGAAACCTTCTGAATCGCCGCACTCATAAGAGTACGGTGCTCTTCATCTATGGAAACACCGCGAAGCGCTTCCAGCAGACAATCCGGCACCTCAGGCGCAACGGAAGTCCTTGACACAGATGACCCTCCCTCCCTAACGAGGAGCTTTCCGCCTGAGTCTGGAACCATTAAAGGCTCTGGAACAGTGTTCGACTGAGAGTCCGGCTTACTGCGGCTCTCATCAACACGATCCACGGGGATCTTGAACCCCGCGTGTCCGACGTCTGGAATGCCGCCTTGGGGCGCCTCCCGAGCCACCCCCGCTATGGGAGCCTTTGGGATAACACCTCTGTGTCATCTGCAGGCTGAGAAGTAGTGGCCATCGGGAGCGAGTTCATCACCGAATTTCTCAAGGACCCATCCGAAGACGATGCTTCGGGGTGGACCCTGGCCGGACTGCATACAAGTTCGGCGCTATAACAAAACTATGAAGCAAACTTACGATAGAGTGCGGATACTTACGATCGCACTACGGGCTTCTTCCTGGGCAGCCACCCCTCCTTGCTATCAGCGGCGGTGGCGGAGTAGTCCAGAAGGGACACCTTTCCTTCTTGGACGTCCCAGCCTCCCCCTTCGGGGCGGCCTTTCTCTTTTTCTCCCCCCAATACTGGGAGGTGGAGTTTCTTCTTGTTTCGCCCCGCCTCCGCGGGAGGAATCTGCCTCATCGTCATCAGACGACAAGGGTATGACGGCCTTGCGTCGGGGGCCTCTCCTGGCCCCCTGGTCCGCCCTCTCAGGCCCCTCGTCCTTTCCGGATGGGGCGGCCTCTTCTTCTTCTTCTTCTTCTTCTTCCCCTTCGGGGGAGGAGTGTGCCTCGTCGTCTTCGGACGGGGCTTCTGGCGCGACCTTACGTTGGAGACCCTTTTGGATCCCTGGGGCCTTCTTATCGGCTTTCTTGTCTGGCCCCTTGTAGGGCGCTGGGACCAGCATCTTCGTTAGGAGAGCATTGGCTGGGCTTTCTAGCAGCGGAGCCGGACAGTCAATTTGCTCCGCTGTCTCCACATAATCCTGAACAAATATGCACAATTACTTAAGGCTCCCCCATAAATATATTGGGAAGAACCGAATTCGGTGGCAGCCTGAGAACTCACCTGACTAGGAGGACGCGTGGCGTGGAGCTCACGGTCCTCAGATATGGGAGGAGGTACTTCGGAGGCCTTGAATAATGCCTTCCACGCATTTTTGTGCTTCATGCCGTAGAGCCTCTGAAGCGTCTGGTGTTCGGCCGGGACGAACTCCCATAGATTAAATGCCCGCCTTTGGCATGACAGAATCCGGCGAATGAGCATAACTTGGATCACGTGGACAAGCTTGATGTTCTTGTCCTTCATGCCCTTGATGCAGTTTATGAGTCCGGTCAGCTCTGTAGATTCGCCCCATGACAGGCCCTTCTGTTCCCAGGAGGTGAGCCGCATGGGGGTTCCGGATCGGAACTCGGGGGCCGCCGCCCAATTGGCTTCGCGTGGCTCGGTGATGTAGAACCACCCTGACTGCCACCCCTTCACGGTTTCCGCAAACGAGCCGTCAAGCCAGGTGACGTTAGGCATCTTTCCCACCATGGCTCCTCCGCACTCCGCTTGCTGGCCGCTCACTATCTTTGACTTCACGGAAAAGATTTGCAGCCACAAGCCGAAATGAGGCTTGATGCGGAGGAAAGCCTCACATACGACGATGAACACCGAGATGTTGAGGACAAAGTTCGGGGCTAGATCATGGAAATCTAGCCCGTAGTAGAACATGAGCCCGCAGACGAAGGGGTGGAGCGGAAACCCCAGTCCACATACGAAGTGGGCGAGAAACACGTCCCTCTCGTGGGGTCCCGGAGTTGGAGTGACCTGCCCGTCGTCCGATAGCCGGTGTTGTATGTCCGCGGCCAAGTATCCGGCCGCCCGTAGATTTGCGATGTGCTTCTCCTTCACAGTGGAGGCCACCCACATGTCTAGCTGTGCAGAAGAGATTTGGACTCGGGCACTGGAGCTCGAGGGGGCAAGAGTGGGCAAAGGAGGAAGAAGGCGTGGGTAAAAATGGGGGACTCCTTATCCCTTTATAGAGGCGACGGAAGTGGTGCACCTCCCCACTAGCCCGTTGAGAATCGCTTACTTCCCAAGCACGCCGATTTATGGCACGGTGGGATTACCCATACCCATATTGATGAGAATCCCGTCATAAGGGGACATGATCTCTGCTTTGACAAGACGTGTCAAGGAAACTGCCTCACAATATGTGCTATGGCTGGTTGTGGAAAAACGGTTCGAATAATGACCTGACCGTAATGACATATCACGTCGTCTAAAAAGTTGTCAGCTGAAGTATCATTCTCTCTACGATGGTATGTGAAGATCATTTTGCAGATCCGGACACGGTCTACGTGTTCGATAACAACCTTGGAGTATTCGGAAGAAGGAACCCGCCTTGCAATGTCGAAGACAAGACTGCACGCTGGACTCATCGTCATTGAAGCCTGGTTCAGGGGATACTGAGGGAGTCCTGGATTAGGGGGTATCCGGATAGCCGGACTATATACATCATCCGTACTATTGAAGCGTGAAGATACAAGACTCAAGACTTCGGCCCGTGTCCGGATGGGACTCTCCTTTGCATGGAAGACAAGCTTGGCGATCCGGATATTATATTTCCTTCCTTGTAACCGACTCCATGTAAACCCTAGCCCTCTCTGGTGTCTATATAAACCGGAGAGGATGGTCCTTAGAAGGCCGACCACAATTACAATCATACCATCATAGGCTAGCTCTTAGGGTTTAGCCTCTATGATCTCGTGGTCGATCTACTCTTGTACTACTCATATCTTCAATATTAATCAAGCAGGAAGTAGGGTTTTACCTCCATCGAGAGGGCCCGAACCTGGGTAAACATTGTGTCCCTTGCTTCCTGTTACCATCAGCCTAAGACGCACAGATTGGGACCCCCTACCCGAGATCCACCGGTTTTGACACCGACACCTGGTTCTCCATGAGAAAACCCTATGCAATCGCCGAGAGCGGTTTTTCTCTAAACAAGCAGACGAGGCAGAAGGGGATTCAGGCCCAGTGAAATATTGCCGCTTCGTCCATCCAGCTTACTGCTAAAGCTGGAATCGGGGTGATTTGACGGCTCATTGGGCATTACTACGGTGCTACGACCGGGGTGTGTCTAACGTGCAGTTGTGCACTCTAATTTGTGCATATGGCATGTGGACCCCGTTGCCGGTTGCCCCACATATCAGTGAAAGGAAGTAGAAAGACAGGAGTAACTAGTTACACATAAATATATTTTTTGACAGAGAGATACTCTCTCTATAAAGAAATATACAAATCTTTTATATCACAACTTTATACATAAGAAAAATCAAGGGGAATATATATAACATATATAATTATAAAAAATAGAGTTGTTTTTAACACAATATAGACGAGTTGGTGATGATGGTGTGCCTGCCATCTTGCAATATAGGTCGTCCGATTTATATCTGACGGATAGGAAGGAAACTATGGCAATTTTGCAAAAAGGTACCCACACACCTCTCCACATTTTCAAATAAGGCCTTCCCTCGTTCATCCTTTTCTCTCACAAGATAAAATACTCATACGAATACCTCTTGATGTTACGTGCAACGCATGGGCATTATGGGGGTTCAGCTGAGAATATAATACTCAGACAGGCTCACGGTTCTGGACTTGGGCCGCAGGCCCACCCTGCATGTTTGGGGGCCCATGTGTTCTACCTTAGTGCTTTTCATATTGCAAGCGATCGGTATGGCGCTGGTTTTAGATGCTGTCAAAAGGGGAATACACAAAATTGAATAAAGCATGGCAGCTGTTGGAATGAAATCGAACGACAGTTCCTAACTAGCAATGAGAGTTGCAATTCTATCAACGATATACCATGTGATAAATAATACTATCATACTACTTATACACACAGGACGCTTGTTTCACCATGCCAGATTATTACATCAAAATATCCCAGAGGATAGATCAGTTTGGTAGTTGCGTGCAGCTACTGAAGAATTTCAAAGTTGATTTGGACCAGCTCTCCTTGCCGAGAAAGTTCGATTTTGACATCATCCCCTACCGCAAGATATGATTTAGATTTGAACCTTGACCATCTGTTAGCATCAATCATCATGCGACCATCCTTTGTACTTACGGTATATTGAGCAGGTTCATTCACACCAAGGCTGCGCATGGTAAGAGAAACTTGGCCGTGGTCGCCCGGATTGTTGAACGACTCCCTCGTTGCTCTAGGAATTCTCTGTTTGCAAACAAGAAGACATACCCAAATAGTTAGATCAACACAGTGAATCATGTGAAACAACATGGAAAGAAAAAATAATGAAGCACTTGGGCGGCCAATGTTTACCAAGAAGGTGGACATGTTGGTTTTTGTAAGGACTTTGGTATATGAAGTGCGAACTGCACCCCAGTCTGTTGCCGGTGCAACTGCTCGTTTGGTTGCCGCTGCACGGGCCGGAGCATATGCAAGTGCAAGTGTTGGTGCAGGTGCCGAAGCCGCCGTTGCTGCCGGAGATGGTGCTCCTTGTAGAGCTGGTGCCGGTGTCGGAGCAGGTGCCGGTGTCGATGCCCGATCCTCCGGTAGATCAGACTGATCCGCTGATGCGGTCGGTGCCCAATCCTCAGCTGGATCAGATTGAGCTGCTGCCGCTGTCAGTGCTAGAGCAACTGCCGGTGCTCAATCCGTTGCTGAAGGTGGTACGTATGTGCAAGACAGCGGCGATTGTGTCTGGTCTGCTATGATCAGCTTTCTAACTTGACTAGGATCCATGATCGTGATCCAGTTTTTTTCTTCATTTCTTTTAAACGCGAGAAGGACTAATTGTGGCATTTTTGTTAAACCAAACTGCAGTTCATCATAGGGATTCAACTTGTACTCAGACAACAGACTGATCCAATTTTTTCCAGTAATATAAGTGATGGACAGTGCCTTTGCTACTGACACGACATAAGAAGTGAAACCTGCAAAAATAGCCATCGTAGAGCAAACCAAACGGTTTATTCTGTGATGAATGTCACATGGCAAAACCTGCATCATAAAATTGCAGGTAAAGAAAGAAAACATGACATTAAATCAATAAGATTTAGACAGTAAATCAATAAGATTTACTTGTTGTGACACGAGTGAATCCTTACCAGGAAATCACTATGTTGAAGTACTAAACAGAAGATTGATCGTCCAACTACGGGTGGCATGCAGGGGCCCCGCCTACTCCCACAAGCAGGACAGTCCAAAGGTCGTGACAAATTGTATGGACCGAACATCCATGGGACTGGAAATCCTGGTGGGTGCGATAAACCCTGCAATGCATACATATATTGGAGTGTAACCATAATTGATAAACCGTCCTAACAAAAAAGATGATCTAGATACTTCAAAATATACAGACTGAATTGAGTGGACAGACATTAACATAGACCATTCTCAGGACTGACCACACACCAAAAGCGGCAATACTAATAAACAATACATGGTTCACAAACACAAATCAAGTACTGAACAATAGTACTTACTACAGACAAGCAAAGTTGCACTAATTAAACTCTGCAGACTATTTCTTGCCACCGACCTATGGGATGAACCCCACATAACTGACTAGGCCATGGACTTCTTGAGAGATGTCTAGATGCACCATCACCATCTCGTCAACCTTGGAGAACCTAACAAAGTGGTCTTTCCACTCATAAACATGATGATGAAGACATGACGCATCAGATTTGTTGGGAAGCTTTACAAGAACCACACCCTTCGTAATCGAAGGCACAACTAGGAAATTGTTGTGGTCAAGTACAACCTCGAGAACACGCCTGACAACAATGCTATAGGAAAACACTAGTTCAGGACACGTGGCGACAAGGACACAGCAGCTAGATAGTTTAGCAGTAGAACTCATGCCCAGGTCTTCCAGTTCACACGCCATGACTTTGAGAACTTCATCTCCACCGCGGACCTGGTTCTAATTCAAACAGAAACCATATTTTATTACTACCTCCGTTCAGAAATATAAGATGATTTTCGATATTATACTCCATATATGACTACATATACGCACACAAATGAGTGAACAAAGACACTAGAACATGTCTTCAAAGGCATGAGAGTAGAGGGATTACTTGCAATTTCCATAACACAAGTTACTGAGGCAAATATACCCTCTTCAAAGGTACCATTGATGTTCATAAAGTACTCCCTCCGTCCCAAAATTCTTGTCTTAGATTTGTCTAGATACAGATGCATCAAGTCACATATACATCCGTATCTAGACAAATCTAAGACAAGAAATTTGGGACAGAGGGAGTAGTTGAAAGTAATCTATAAGAAATCAGTGTCAACCTCTCGCATGTTTTGGTCAAAAGAGGAATTTAGAACCGTCATTTGGCACACTAAAATCACATGCAAGATCACCCAAAAAGTTGTACTACCAGTACTAGTACTGCGTGTTAGATGAAAAAACGCGATCAAGATCGAGAAAAAGATCATTAACAAGAGACATTACCTGGACTTGCTTAATGAGGGATCCCGGAGAGTGGGGCTTGGACAGGGCGATGGCTTTGAGCTTGTCTGCGGTAGTCTCGGCGGGGTGCTTGCGCTTCTTCGTACCATGAGCCTCGACGGTTCTGGCCAAAGCCATAGACATCACGTCGGCCGGTGCTCTAGCGTCCATCCAAGAGAGGAAGCTGAGAGAGAAGAGTGAAATGATGGTTGCTTCATCCATCCAACTTACTGCTGGAAAGGAGGGGGTTTTGTGATTTGATGGCCCATTGGGCATTACTGCGGTGCTTTGATCGGGGTAGTCTACCATCACTCTACTACGGAGTAATTTAGTGCATGGCTGGTGGACCCAGGTGCTGGCTGTCCCACACGTCGGTGAAAGTGATTAATTTAGTGCATGGCTGGAGGAGGATCCGCACGGTAGAGCGTGTCCACTGTTTTTCTGAAGAAAAAAATGATTACAACAAGCATTTCCACTCTTACGACGGAGGAGTGCGAAACACGGCAGCCACTTGAACATACACAGTGCTCCTACTACTAGGCATGTGCAGTGGTTCATATGTCAGTACTACATAATCTTGTTGCTAGTGTAGTAAGATATGACGATAACAAATGATGTTGTGCGCATGTCAACTATATGTAACATAGTACCTCTTTTTCGACTGTCCGGTCGAGAATTAACGGTGAGATCAATGTTAACAGAACTAGGTCTACAGCGCACGAAGAGTACGGTGCTACAGTACTCCACGAAACATGAACCATATGAAGCACGAATAGTTTTAGGCAGGGTGTACGAAGGGTGCACGGGATGGGAGCAAAAGTTCCCTTCTCGACCCACTTTTGGGTGTTTGGCAGAGTGCATGAAGGGTGCATGAGTCCACACTAGTAGGTTAACAAAAATACACGAAGAGGAAACAACTATATTGAGATGAGAATGCAACCAAACACACCCACACGCTTTGTGCTACAGTGACTGATCTGCACCGTCTGAGTTTGATCCAACGGTCATGTTGCACCGAGACATGGACATGCCCATGCAGAGGGCGCCTAAATACCACCGAAGTCCCTCTGCTTTTCAAGGCGCACGGCGTTGGTGATGCAGGGTACAACCGCCCACAGAGCCCGCTCCCGGTTGATGGGAGCCAACTCGTCAAAGACGGCGTCCAATGGCACGGATGGATTCCGGTGATGGAGCCCTGAAAGGATTCGCCCGGCAACGACGACGGCAGCCCGCAACCCCTCCTTGTCCAGCTCAGCCCCCACCATCGCGCGGAGACGGCTCAGCTCCTCGGAGATATAGGTGAAGAAGGAGACCAGGTCAGGAAGCCGCAGTTTGTTGAAGTCATCCGGGTGGTCGAACGGGTTTAGCCTGACGGCCGGCATCGCTGCGCTGGCACGATGGTAGGCATCATGCAGCCACAACACGTGTGTGGCAACTTGGTTCACCAAGTGGCTAAGGCAATCCTGGACCACGTCACGATCGGCCCGCTCGCGCTCCAGCTGGCTCCCCTGACGGCCTATCGTATCTCCCGCTTTCTGCAGCAACACCGCCGACGCCTCGAGCATCTTTGTGGTGGACGCCTGCCGCTTTTGAAGCTCTGTGAACTCCTGCACATAACGGAGGAGCATGGCACTCCTCTTCTCCTTGAGCTCACGGAACTCCACGTCCTTGGCCCTGAGCTCCGCATCCTTGGCCTAGAGCTCCTGTGTCAGGCGCCTCACCTCGGACTCCATGATCTGCTGCGCCGCCATGGCACCAGGTAGAAGCAATGGGGAGAGGAAGCAAAGGGGGCGAAACGGCTGAAAGGCAATGCAATCTACGGGAAGGCGGAGGGAGCCAGCCGAGGAGCGGGGAATCTTTTGGTTTTCACCATGGTAAAATACCAGTCGACGACTTCTCACATCAGGGAGCAGTGGGTTTTACAGGCGGAGTCATCATGACTAATTGCTGCCGTGCCTGCTCCCATCGATCAAAAAATTAAAAATCCTGCCGCACCCAAACACCAGAGCAATGCTGAGGCAGATATTTAAATTTACATGCCGGCAAGTAGATAAAAAAGGGGTGAAAAAACAAATGTGGCGGCGGCCTAGCTAATCGGTCGAACTAGCCCAACTAGACAGGCACCGTGCTTCACTGATGTACTCGGTGGGAAAGGTGATCTTTCATGATTTGACGACTCATTTACCTGCTTCGGCACTACGACCGAGGAGGACCTAGAAAACGTGAGGTAGGCCGTCCCACGTCAGGAAGAATATATGCGTGCACCACCCGGGAGGACCCCGAAACCGCGTGGTAGGGTGTGCCACGTCTCGGCACGGAGGAAAAATGTGCGTGTAAAAATATACTATATCAGACGTAGTACCTATGGTTCGACCTCGGGACCCAGCCAGTCGGTCAAAAACACCCCACTAGCCACACATCTTCATCATGCAAACGTGGCATGAAGGATAGATGTGGTTAGCTCCGTCTCGACCAGCCACAACGTCTCTTGTTCTAGGCGATTCTTCTATTTTCCAAGCTTGTTTTAGTTGTAATAACACCACGACAAGCTAGCACCGCTCTTCGTGTGTGCCCGTGCAAAGGTTAGACAATGGAGAGAAGAGAGATTGAGATTGCAGACCTGGGACCCACCAGTAAGTGAGTCAACGGTCATGCACGTGTTGACGAGGCACTCCCTCTCCTCTACTCAACGTAATACTGTATAAAATCAAGTTATGGGACAAAGCCAACAACCATTGTTGTTTCAGGCTATCAACTTACGCTTTGTAGTCCAGGTTGCCAGTTCGAATCTCGTCTTTGAGATTTGTTAGTTTTAGGTCCAAATTTGATTAATGACAAGTGGGACCCCCGTGTGTTGTTCCGATATTTCAGTGTAGGATGGTTTTTTTGAACAAACACTTTGCGCGGTTAGACAAGTAACAACACGAGTTACACGTATTTTGCAAGTTTACGAACAAAAATGACAGCGGCATAGAATATCACATCCACCCCGCAGCTTAGATGCTATGGTGATACGAGTTTTTACACCGTTGGAAGTGAGATCCAATGGCTTGGGAGTAGTCTTTGTAATTACGCGCAATTTCCAAACTCTCCAAAGGTTTTTTTTGCAAATAAAACATTCAGGCCTCGTGTGTGCCACTGCATCTTCGATCCAACGGCTCCCGTTGCTCATATTAGGCACTCCCCGTAGCTTAATTACCTGCTACGGTGATATGAGCATCTAGGTCATACGATCAGTGATCAGATGGCACATGCGTAGTACTTGTACTTTCTGCGCATTTCCCAAACTCTCTCAGCCGTATATTGCAAAAACATTCAAACCTCCTACTGTGGGCCGTTAGATCTCAGTGAACTCGTATCACCATAGAATCTACGGTGCGGGAGCACCTCATATTCTCCCGTGCGAGAAAACATAAGGTGTTATCGCAGCTTGGATGCTACGGTGATACGAGCTTCAAGGTCGTTTGATCTGAGATCCAATGGCATCTGAGCAGTCTTTGTGCTTGTAAGCAGTGGCCGAACTCTTTTGGGGCTTTTCTGCAAAAAACCATTCGAACCACCGAGGAGGTGTTGGGTCACAAATCCAACGGCTCCGAAGAGCTTGTATCACCAAAGCATCTAAGGTGTGGTAGCACATGATATTCTTACATACAAGAGAATATGATGTCCTCCTTCATCTTAGATGCCACGGTGATATGAGCTTCGAGGTCGTTGGATATGGGATCCAAGGGCATCTGAGTAGTTTTTGTACAAATTGTGCAATTCTCAAACTCATCAAGGTTTCCTGTAAAAATATTAAGACACATCATGTGAGCTGCTATATCTCAGATCTACAAGCTCCAAGCAACTCGTATCGGCATATAGCATCTAAGGTATGGGGGCACATGATATTATCCCAGGGAGGAGGGGTGGGGGTGCACAACCAATCGGTGGTTGGGAGGGTGGGGACAAATATAATCTAAACAACCCTCAGAGCTCCACAATTTTATCTAAGGTCGAGGGGTTGACCCCCGACAATCATAGCTCCGCCTAAACACAACATTTGCATGTACTTTAGTACTAGACTTAATATTCATGTTTCAGTTTCATGTTCATTTTAAATATTGAACTGAGGACCATGCATGTCTTACATTTTACTCCCTTCATTCCTAAATATTAGTCTTTTTAGAGATTTCAAACGGACTGGCACATACGCATGTATATAGACATATTTTAGAGTCTAGATTCACTCATTTTGCTCCGTATGTAGTCACTTGTTGAACTCTCTAAAAGACTAATATTTAGGAATAGAAGGAGTATTTTTGAATTCGTGTCATACATGCATGGTTTGGAAAAATAGATGCACTATAATTATTGGATTGTTGTTGTGTTCGTGCGTGTGTGTCTCTGTGTGTGTGTGTGGTCATATGCTTGATACATACAAAGTTTTCTCACCTCCATATTGTTCATCTTTTAAATTTGAATTTGCATTGGAAAACTTACTAGGGATACCATGAAATGTGAAATCCACGTTGAGATCACTATATCACAAACTCACTCTAATTCAACAACTAGTCATAAATCAATTACGACGTTGAGATTAGTATTTGCAAGGAAAATACGGGCATTGTAATACACATAGTTCGGCAATTTAAAAGGTTCCTTTCGTATTCTCAAATGGTAGGACCCAACGGCGTACCAGCCAGACCTTGGCTCGTGTTGATCCTAAAAAAATTAAAAAAAATAAAAAACCGGGCTCGTGTCCTTCGGTGGCGTGCGTGGTACGCACATTAGGCATCCCCAACCAGTCGAGCCTCAGCCTTTTCAGTCGAAATATCTGGCAGCCAGAATTCCAGCCCTAGGAAATTCCCCTCATGTCCCCTGTCCATAGTGACTACCGATGAACAACGGAGGGACGCTTTAGTAACTAGACAACGTTACCTACCGTGCGGAGAACGATTCAATTCCCTCGGTCGCCGCTCGTCAAGGCCACTTGTCAACTGCATTGCCTAGTACTACTACTACTACTACACCAGGATGAGCACAAAATTGAGCCCATTTGTTCGTGCCTAGTACTTGAGTTAATATATCAGGCAATGCACTGGTACGGAGGGATTATCCTTTTACTCTGCATATATAACTTGTCTGAAGTCTAACTAAGCAAAATGTTTGGCCAAATCCTTTCTTAAGAAATACAACAGGACAGATGTATGGCTTGAAAATTTATTGCATGATGCAGGTTATGATATTGTTTCGAATCCTGGATCTTAAATTTCAGAAAATCCAAAAGTGAGCATAAATTCTTGAAACTGAGCATGGTCACGTGATATGGCACAAATATTACTTCGTAAATTTTTTCTTCAATTTGAGACAAGCTGCTTATGACAAGTTGCACAAATGAAGAGCCAATGTATTTTGGAACAAATATTGTCACGTTAAGGCGAACGCTTTCACTATTAAAACCGTGGGTGTTTACGTGCCTCCACGAGTCCCCACTTCTCATCAGCAGGTGCTGTCCAAAGAAGCGTGTGAGTGGACGGGAGGCGTGCGAGCAGTCCGCTGCGTCGACTGACAAGGAGGCGTGCGAGCAGACTGCTATGTAGGCTCACCGGGAGGCGAGCCCTTTGACCAGGCTCCGCCGCCCACCTTCGTCCCAACTTCTCCCACTTTTAATGTCGCTAGTGCCGCAGTTTAAAATCAACCCCGCACTACCCGGTATCGCTACAATCTTCTCTCTTCCTCTCCGATTCTCCTGTCGTCTACCTCCAACTAGCCTGACCTAAATGTACGCCATGCCGCATCACGATGGTCTGCCCTTAGTCTTCCAGTTTCTTGAGGAAGACACCCAGCCGGAGTCTCAAGAATATAAGGCGCTTTGGGACGAGCTTGAACTGGCCTTCCGGGAAGACGCTGTGCCTGTCGCCGCTCCCGTTCCGGCTCCCATCGCCCCGACTACGCCAGCGCCCATCCCCGTGGCATTGCTGGGCTGGGAGCCGCACATTGTCGCCGATCTTGATCCCATGGGGTTCCACGAGGTCCCCGCCGACTTTCACGCGCCCGTGCACCTGCCAGCGCCTGCGCCTGCGTGTGCACTGACACACACGCCCGTGCCGGTGGCCGTGCACCTGCCAGCGCATGCGCCTGCGCGTGCACTGACGTGCGCACCCGTGTCGGTGCCCATGCACACGAATGTCTCCACCGCGCCGTTAACAGCGCCTGTCCCCGCGCGGGTGCCAGTGCCCCCCTCAGCGGCATGGATGGCCGCCGTCGACCGCTTCCTTGCACCAACGCCAGTCACCTCCTCCCGCCAGCTGACTCACTCCGAAATCCAGAACATTTTGGCCTTCCTTGAAGCTAGGCCAACGTCCAGGAGTACGCCAACAATGGCGCAAGACGCCGCCATCGCCGTCGGTTAGTGGCCCGACGACACATAGAGCACGGCAGAGGAGCTGCTTCCCACCGCAAGACGCCCCTGCCGCTGCCGCGTAATCTAAATTTGCCATGAAAAACGTTTGGATTGGCATGCTTAAAATCCGAACGTTTATCATTTCCGTTTATTTTATATCGATTGTCGTATAATTTATAGTCGGAGTCAGACTAAATGAAATCTATGGTTTGATCGATTGAATGATCTGCTAGAGCCGTTTCAAATTAAATATAAAACATCATCAAGCCACATGTATTCCTTGTCATCCAACGACCTAGACTGCTTCAATGTCGAGTGCTCAACACGTTTAGCGTGCAGTTAATTTCATGCCAAAAATAGTGCTAATCACATAATAACACGCAAATAATATCCTACTTAATATCCGCGTGCACTTAATATACTTCCAAATTAACGTGCATTGCACGTACACACTGACTAGTGCTCCTAGTACGTGAAACTGGTGCCGTTACTTGTGAATGCGTCCAGATATGGTCAACGACAATATCTCCCACGTGTTCTTCGTGTTTGCCCGTGCGTCTAAACGCATAAGGGGAGGAGAGAGAGAAAGTACACATGGAACGCACCAGTAAGTGAAGGCGAATAGTACTAAAAATAATATTACATGTTATCCATTAAATAGGCTGTGGTAATATAAAAACATTATGTGAACAAAGGGGGTACAACAGACATTGCTGTTCTACGTATGTTGCCTATTGACGTGCGGCTTGAAGGCCCTGGTCACATGTTCGATCCTCGTCCTTTATTTTTTAATTTGTATATGGGTCCAAATTTGTTTCATGACATGTGGGCCCCTCGGTGTGTAGTTTGTAGCACTTTAATTTGTGGGTCGAAATTTGTTCCATTCCAAGTGGACTATCGGTGTGTAGTTTTGTAGCTTATTTATAATAATTAAAGAGAACAACATAGTTTTTTGCAATAATACCATGGTGCGACGTTGAAGGCAAGAAAGGACGTGCGAGAGAGTGATGACCGAGCCAAAGGGAAATCAACTAGGGGAGTTGCGGGGGTTGCAACGGTGTTTGGAGTAGTTGTGGGCCGAATGCTACGAAAATACAATCTAAACCGACTGGAATAAATGCCTACACAAATTAATCCAAGGTTGGAGTGCCCCTCGCAATGTAAATAGCTCCAGCTTTGTGAGGTATGGAGAGGTAGCTTCAATGTGTGGAAGGTACGGTGTGAGAAAGCGAGGTCAATCGAGAGACATATAGATAGAGAGACAAAGTGAGTGTGGTCCGACAGTCATTGAACAAATATATATGCTATGGAGAGATATTGTCCGATTGAGCTTTTGGCAAGGGTGAGGGCTGTAAGATAGAGCTTGAGAGATGATCCAATCACATACGTGTTTATATGTTTTGTGTGTGGGAGGAAGCAAGGTCAATCGATCACATAGGGTCGCCGTGCGATCGAAAGAGTGAGACGGGTTGGAGAGAGTGACCTAGATAGACAATGTGCGTGAGAGAGTATACAATGTGAATAGGTCTAATTGGGCTCAAACATGGTGATATATCATTTTTGTCCTAGAAAGAGCGAGGTCAATCAAGACATAGAGAGAGAGAGAGAGATTGAGTGAGCGTGGCCCACCATGAGGTCGAAAGAGTGGGGGTGGCTTGGATGGACTGACCTAGATAGACAATCTGCGTGAGAGAGTATAGAGTGTGTCGATCGAGGCCCGAACAGGGAGATATATCATTTATGTGTGAAAGAAAACAAGGTTAAACGAGACTCAGATAAAGAGAGCGAGATTGAGCGAGTGTGGCCCGCCGTGCAGAAGAAAGAGTGAGACAGTCTTGAGGGAGTGACCTAGATAGACAACGTGTGTGCGTGTGCATGAGAGGTTGGGGGGGATAGATAGGCAATGCATGTATTTAGCGCGAGAGGGTGAGAGGGAGAGGGAGAGAGAGAGAGCTCGGAATGGGGTGCAATGGCGGGTGTGTGAGGTAAATATATTTGGTAACAGAGTGGAAAAAGGGGTTGTGTAGTTGAGAGACTTAGAGATCGAAACATGGAGAGAAAGAATGAATGTGTGTTGGAAACCGATAGCTTCCTAAGGTGGTTAGGAGAGGAAGATTGACCGATACCGGA